>NW_020447808.1:1327777-1559374 GCF_003343035.1 Apteryx rowi
AAGGGTCACCTTTTATAAAAGCCTTTATTGCCCCTGTCGTGCCCTGTTTAAACAGGGCATTGACACGTTAGGCAAAAGCTGTGGAGAGGTTTCCTGAGCTTGGCTCAGCCTGGGCAGCGACGATCCTGTCTTACTGCAGTTTTCAAAGTTACGGTTGAGTTTCGATATTCAAAATCCAGGTCAAAACTGGGCGCTGGTAGCTGCTGAGATGCTGAAACAGGGAATATTAGTACAATGGGCATGGTTTCAGGGTTTGCTTAAGCATATGCACAAAGTGTAAAAGATGATGCTTTATATAACACTAAGTCTGTTGGGGGAGAGGCCTTCAGGAACTTGTTAATGAATTTGAACTGACGGAGCAAGTTTGTCCTTCAGTGCTTTCTATCATTTGGGATGATTTAGATAGCTTAAATTGAATAGACTTTCTTTTGAAACCCACAGCAGCAATGTCATGATCTGCCATCCTGGCCAGGGAAGCTGATCTGGGGAGTTCCTTTAGTTGATTATTTCTGCCTTGACTGTTGTGCCAACACAACTGTTTGTAGGGGCCTTCTGTAAACTGAACCACTAAACTCATCAGGTCATTGAGCAGTAGCCACTGCTTCTGCTGTGCAGCAGGCTGCATCGCAGGAGTGTCAATGACGGGGGGGAAGGTGGGACATAAAATTTTTTGTTTGTTTGTTTGTTTGTTTGTTTTGAGCTCATTTTCTAGTCAAGCTTCTGTACTGTAAACCTCTGGCCACAGGGTAAATCAGTTCATATAAGTTTGTGCAAGAACAGTACCAAAAGCTGTCAGCAGTGAAATTGGAAACTTTATTTAGGGTTAGTAGTCTTAATTATGTCACTGAAATCGCTTTGGTAACAATTATACTGCTTGCATATTATTGTAGAACTCTGTGGCATCTTTTGCCTAGTTCTGTTCTTTCAGTATGTTGTGTAAAAATATTAGTTCACTAGTGTCACGTATACAGTGTATTTTCTTTTGACCCAGTCTTTCTTCTCCTTTTGCTTAATTGCTCTCTTTCAGATTCCTGGGAAGTCAGATTTTTACATAGGAACTTATGACTTTAGCTATATCAAAATTAGCTATACAGTGGTTTTCTCAACTTCAATAATTTGGTATCTCAGTGTTGCATAACTGTTATGGGGGTGTATTTGCTATTTCTTAGAAGGAACTTCAGCTGTAATGTTGCCTTAAAGTCATGGACAACTAGGAGCATTTAATGCAGAATATTGTTTCATGGTAGCTAATGTGGTCAGAGAACTAAATATTGCTGAAATTAGCTCACCCATGCTCTCTTTCATGGTATGCATTCCTCCCTCCTCTTTTACCTTAGTGGTATTCTGACCCCATAACTAGTCAATTCAGAGAACTAAACCAGCAGAAAATGAACCTGTTTTGTACTTTTGTAGGGTTAGGTTTTTTGCTAATTTAACTCCCTGAACAAATTGCAATGGGGGAAGACGAATTCCAGTGTTGCACAAAGCAGAAGTATGTGGCAAGGTGTGGAACCACGTCTGCCCTTTTTTTTTTGATGGTAGCTCTCCTGCTAGTTTCACGCTACAACTAAGCTGATCTGTGTTCTCACTTGGGTTGCTGGTTTATGGGGAAATGTAATGAAAAATTTATTTGTAGAAATACCGAGTTTTATTTATTTCTATTTCTATTTTCTAGAATAAGTGAAAACAATGGATGATGACTATATGGCTTCCTTCACACCCCTGTTCCTCACTGAAAGCTTGGAGATGGCAATGGAAGTGGAGAATGAGAACTCCAAGCCGTCCTGTTTTTCCTGTGTTTTTGACAACCAAAATGGAGGGAGAAGCTTCTCTTCAGAGTCTTATTTAGCAAGTGGGTCTCTTAAGAGGTAGGCTTATATTGAATTACAAATATAATAAGCATTTATAATGTTCTTTTCACAGGTGTTTGGTGTCTCAAAATGCTGACAGGGTCTCCAAATCAGTTCTTCTTGAGTTCTTATGAGCCTGAGTTTAGCTTGATGATGCACCAAACCAGGAAGGGCAGTTTTGCTGATACAATGCTTTGGACATTGTTCTGGATCCAGGTCCTAGCTTTGTGAATGTAATCTTTGAGGGTGTAAATGATGTGTTACAGCCTTAGTAGAACTCTTCTAGACAGAACACTTCAAAAATTGCCCTGTTGGGTAGCAGCATCTAAGACTCATATGCTTAAATTTCTGAGGAGGCTGTGGGACTGCTTTTTGCATTTGTATGATCTCCTGGATGCTGGCCCTTTCTCTGTTTCCCATGTGATAGAAACATGGCTGCCCTGCCCAGCTTCCCTAGGAGCATTTTCAGTGGCTTTATCACTGTATTTCTCAATACTCTTCCTTTGCTGGCATTTTGGACTTAAGGTTCAGAAGCCATGTGCATAACAAATAAGTATTTTCTGTGAGATTCTAAAATGTTACTTTGGATTAGGTAATATCTTCTTTTCTGCTTGTGATCCAGGTTAGCTTTCTATGCCATTTACTGATCCTGCAGGGGCTGTCTTGTTTATCTTACAATAGCTTTTTTCTTTCTTTCCCAGTACTTTTTTTTTTTTTTTTTNTTTTTTTTTTTTTTTTTTTTTTTTTTTTTTTTTTTTTTACATTTATACCTTTGAACTTACCTGCTGTGGGTTTATCTTGCCATTTCTCATGGTTTTGCACTGTTACTTTGATTTTGTAACCTTTGGTTCCACAGCCTTTTATGTAAAACCTTAGTGGGGGCATCCCACCCCTCAATCTCCAGCTTATCTACCATGTTTTGTTGTTTGATCAGAGCACATTCATTAAGACTAGCGTTCAGTAAAGGAATGATAGAACCTGTGTCTGCATGAACATATCAGTAGTGGATTCCATGCTGGTAAAGAGGCACTCCATGACAGAAACAATTTCATATGAAAGCTCACTCAAGAGCTTGTATATACACAGGTTTCCCAAATCACTACCGTCATGATAATTATGTTCTCCTGCCCTTTAGTCACCTTGTCTACTTGGGTTGTAAACTTTTGGAAAAGCTTGCATGTGAGAGACTCCTCTGGCTTCGTTACCTGGAACGATAGTGACTGGATATAAATTGCTGTAGGCTTCAAAACAGAACAATGTTTAGGCAGTTGCCAAGAGTGAGTTTTAGGTGTTCTGGGATGCCCTTTCTGCCTCTGATTGAGTACTGAACTGATAATAGCGCCTAGCTCAGCAAGAACACGAATTTGGTGTGTAAAACAATGCAAACCAATACATTTTCTTTATTTTTAAAATAGAAGTGTCTTTTCTTGCATCTTAGTAAATACGGCTTCATCCGTACTGAAGTATTTTATGCAAATCAGTAGAAAAACGCTGAAATAATTTGTTTTGATGTCTTTGTTTTTATTATAGAATACAACTTACAGTGATTTTCTTTTTTTTAAACAATCTTTTTAAAAACACCTAAATGAAATATTTTTATATTTACACAATTAGTATATTCAGAAAGTACTTTAGGAAAAATGTGCAAAAAACCTTGGGATATTTTAACAGTCTATAAACATGCCTGATTTTCTTCAGTTTGAGGTAAAGTGGGAATTCTGACTTTCTTTGACTAGAGCAAAGGGTAGTCCTGGCCCAGTGTTAGGTTAAGTTGTAATAATGAAGTCACGTTTTGTGTCTCTCATCAGTTTAGCTGCCTAAAACTGTGCTTTTATTGATGTACTTTTTTCAATAAATGTTCCATACAAATATTTTTAAAAGTATACAAAAGAGCAAATATATGTTCTACAGTTAGTTTTTTGGCATGTGGTATACATTGAGAAAGATTTCAAATGTACACTTCTAGTGGAGAACACTCGCTAATGTGGCAGCCTCTTCTGTTAAGGACAAACTGTATGTCATGCCTCAGATAGGCCCCTCTGTAAGGATAAAGATGCTTTAAGGTGATAGCTTGTTAATTTTTTCTTTAGTTTCTAAAACTTATTGTGCCCTGTAACTAGACAATATTTTTATACTGTTGAAGCTAGGAGTTGCCATATTTCATAAACTAAATAATATATGGCTATAAAAGGTACAACAGTTTCTCTTTTGAGAGCACTGCTGTACCTTCCTATCTATAGGATATATACTGCTGATATATTGATAAAATAGCTATGATACAAAAGTCAGCTGTAGACATTGTATCCTTAGGCTTATTACTGAAGAATTTGTGAACAGTGCTAACTTTATTTTATAGGCTTTTGCTGAGACTAGATCCTTCTCCAAATGACTATGAAGAAGATACAGTGGAAATGTTTGGCTTTCAATGGGTTACTGAAATGGCATTAGTTGAATCCTGTCGGCTTCTCTTTGGATTACTTAGGTATGATGTCATGAATGTATTTTATGATTAATACTCTTCTGAAATTGTATACATTTACCTAAAGGGCTTAACAAACTTTTTAAAGTTTCTGATAATAAAATTAAGAAAGACTGTGGGCCGTGTATCTAAAAAGACTGTTATCTGTATAATCCTCTGATAAGTAGTGGGTAACACACAGATGAAATTGTTGGAGAAAATAAATTATGTATTGTAGAGTTGTAATATTATGTGACTTACTAATACGTTTCTAAGTAGTGTAGTGCATATCTTAGCTACAGCCAGATAAAGATTTATAAATATATTTGCTAAACAATTTTGTGATTAATTTAGAAAGCATAGTAATATTATTTGTCTGACTTCGGAGTGTATGAATAAATTGCATCAGGTTTCCTTAAATGAGACTATGCTATATTTAAAGTTGTCTTTTTTTTTTTTTTTTTTTTGCATGAGTGTGTAAAGGAAAAGTAGAGGTTAAAATCAAATACTGTAAATGTCGGATGCAGCATTTTCTTCAATTGTTTGGATTAGGATAGCTTCAGCAATCTCTTCAGATACAGTTACTCAGTGTTTGACTAATATTCAATGCAGATGTTTAATCTGGTCAATGCAAGTACACAGATCACTGATAATCCTCTGCTACTGATAATCCTCAGGATGTACAGCACATACAGAGGGTGGTTGGAAGAGGGGCTTTTATACGATACGCAAATATATGTGATATATTCCATCATTCCTTTGATTGTAGTGGTGTGAAATGTTAATTGGGTCTGGCTATTGAAATATGATGGCATAAATGACAGGAGGTGTTTTAAAAACTAGTATTATTTGTTTTTGCTTATTAAAGCAAACTTTGACTTCAGTGTGGGTTGTTTTTCTTTCTTTGATAGTGAGAGAGATAGGAGGATAACTCAGTTAAAAGAAGCACTATATCCCTTTCAGCATCCTGTCTGATCTGTTTGTTAACAAAGTGACCACTTTGGGCAATCAGACAGCAATGTAATTGATCTTTGGAATCAAATCTGTTTTTCTTTGTAAAAATAAACTCATTCTGTATTTATCTTCTAATTGTAATAGAGACAAATATAGGGCATAATATATTTTATTATGGTTTTTGAGTTATTCAAGCTGTACATGTTGCAAAAGCTTTTAAGAATAAAACCACTGAACTGGTAAAAATGATGGATTTCAGCTAACTCTTGGCTGTGAGAGTTTGGTTGCTAAGCTGTCTTTTGGTGTGACAAGTCCCTCTTCAAAGATATTCTTTCTTTCAGTTCATTCGTTTAGTCATAAAATGGAACACTTTCGTTTATAGACCAGTTGGTAACTGAAAGTAGGAAAGCTTGTTTCTCCAGTGTAGAAATCATGTGTGAAAGTACAAGTTATACTAATTCTTTGAGGACAAGGTGACTGGAAACAGTTCAGTCTTTAAACTACAGATAACATCTATGTTTAAATGCATGCTTATGGAAACTTAGTCTACAAATATGCTTTCTTTCTTAGGTGCCCATAATATTAAAGATGGTTATGTAATATTTTATAAATATTTTAATAACAATATAATACAACACCACTGCAATTTAAAAAAAATGAGTAACTGCTCAGTAAACAGAACTTAACTGTAATTTTTTTAGTGTGATTGAAGATATATGAGTTAAAATTGAATAACAATTATGTAATCGTTTACCTGGGTATGTTAAGACAATGTAAACAGAGGTGCCAGTTTAACCCTCAGGCGGTATTTATTTGAAAATCAAATGATTTAATGATTAACAACCAGTGAGGGTCAATCTTTCAGGTACAAATACAAAATGAAATTAAAATTACTTATTTAATTGAGGACATCTTTGTCATGTTCATCATGCATGCTTTGTGCTTTTGTTTTATCAGCCCACTGTATTGTCTTCTAATATTCAGTAGAGAAGTCTTTGTTTTTTTTTGTCTGTGGCTCCTTTCTGACTCTCTCTCTCTCTCTCTCTCTCTAACCTTTAGCCTCAGCAGCCCCCTTACACAAAGTCATCCAATTTTAGACTTTCTTCCTTTCTACCTAGCTGAAATAGTTGAAAAATTCATTCAGAAATTCAGCACTGAGAAAAGCTAAATAGCTGAAAGTAGTCCTAGGTAGATTTTATCGAAGGAAGGAAAAGCTGAGGGAGGTAGTTTTACTGTGTGCTTGCCCTATAATGTACAGGTTACAGTCTGGGTCTTTTGATCCTTGTGGACATCTTCATAATTTTCACAAGGGTTTTTTTTTGCCTTTTTTTAATTTTAATTTTTATTTTTTATACGAGCAGCTGATCTGGGTTGGAGTCAAGCATCCTATTTTGAATCCTACAGTAGAGGGTGCTTAGACTATATAAGAAACAAGGCAGAGAGCTCCTTCCTCAGTTTATGTAGTATTTCATAATTTGAGCTTAGCAAGGGGGGCAGCCTTTTCTTTCAAAGTCTTTGTCTTGTGCAGTTGAGCTTTCTATGTATTCAGTTTAGTGTCCTGTTATCTCTGTGGAGATTATACTTGATGATCACTTGAAAATTAGTTACTGCAGAATATGGCTGAATACTTAGCTGTGTTACAGCTTTTCTTTATTTTTATTTGTAGTGGCAGTTAGCAGCAAATTCTTTAAAAATGGTATCTCTTCCCCTCCAAAACTGTACAGCATACGTCATTTTATTGCACTTCGCTTTATTGCACTTCACAGATATTGCATTTTTTACAAATTAAAGGTTTGTGGCAGCCCTGTGTCGAGCAAGTCTATCGGCGCCATTTTTCCAACAGCATGTGCTCACCTTGTGTCTCTGTGTCACATTTTGTACATTGTTTTTTTTAGACATAATGCTATTGCACACTTAATAGATTACAGTATAGTGTAAACAACTTTTATATGCATTGGGAGACCAAAAAATTTGTGTGACTTGCTTTATTGTGGTGGTCTGGAATGGAACCTGCAATATCTCCAAGGTATGCCTGTATTGAGTTTTACCTTTTCCAAAGATGCTTTCTTCTTTGACTGTACTATATTTGTTGCTATTAACTCTGTGTGCTTAAGTTAAGCAGTAGACCGTGTTAAGCAGAAAAAGGGGAAAGCTGCTGGCAGAATTTCCTGGTGCTCGTTTAGAAGTGAATGAATTTAGTGTATGCTATGAGGTCTATCATTCAGGTTTACTTGGGGATCAAACGTGAGGGAGATTGAGTTACGTTTGTGGGAAGATCACTTAAAGGGAGTGTGGGGTTTTCTGGTTGGTTGGTTTGTTGTTTTTTTCCCCATTTTGGTATTTAGCTAATTTCATCATTATTGTTTAATGTTTTAAAAACAAGCAAAAATGCTGTCCAGTATTATCACTTCACACTGGATATGTCTGTAACCTTCTTCAAATGCTTTTTCCCAAGTTACATTTCTGTAAGCTTTCTCAGAGCAGATGTGTTCCTTGCTTTGTATTTCTGTTTAAAACATTATTAAAATGTTGTTAAATACCTTACATTTATATTAATACCATAAACCTTTATATCTCTCTAATTAGGCAACGAATACACGGATTGGAAAACTTAGTACAGATGAGTTCGTCTGATTTCAGTAAGTTTAACACATCTCACTTTACATGGGGTAGATATCTGACTACATTTTCATTATAGAAATAAGCTATTACCCTAGTACTTCAGTTCTTGACTGAGGGCTCGTGTGGTACACACCACAGAACAATATATAAACTCCATAAAGCCGCGATAGGTGTACTAATGTATGCAACCAGTTGATGTAAACTAGTGTGAAAATAGATACCTGACCATGCTAAATGGAAGTGTTATGAGTCAGTTTGGAACTGGATCTTCCTGTGTAGTAAATGCACAGGTCAAAATCCTGGTTTTATTGACCTCAGTAAGGAATTGTGTTAACTTGACTTGAACTAAGATAAGATGTCTCTCACAAGGCAGGGTTTGGCAAACCTATTTACTCATTTAATTAAAAATGGAAAGTTGCATCAAAACTCCCAATAACTATTTTAGTTATAAAGGTAGTTGGTTATGACTCTTTTTTTTTTTTCCCACCACAATGTTCTCTTGGCTTACATTTAAACAAGTTAGTTATATTTGCTTAGCTTGGAAGTTATTTACAGACTTCATTTGTCTTTGCAGTAGGATCAATGAAATAGGAGCACTACAAAACAGTTTGTTTGAATTAAATACTAGGGCATGAGAAGCAGTGTGTTTCTGAGGGATTATTGCAGCCTTGGGCTTACTGTGAGTTTGAAGGCTGCATTACTTAGCAAGTTGAGAAGTTCAGTAATTACTCAGATATATACTGTCTGTAGTATCTTCTTGTTAAAAATAAATTGGTAGTGTTCTAAGAGTACAAGTGAATATTCTTATACCTTTTTATTATTAATTTGGTTTGATATTGTCATGCTGTGCCATTTATATTGCTGTTATGAACTTAACCAGTAAGATTCTATCATATGCTTTTGTTGATTGTATCTTAAAAATATAGCTTTAGCTGAAATTTAATACCTAAGTGGAATAACTTTATTTTAAATTACATTTGAATATTTATATCATAGCTGGACATCAAGTAACTGTTCTGTAGTTCTTTTTTCCTTAAATGTAAGCATCTGCCTGGTTCTCTGCTCTGTACTCTTTTCCTCCTTTTGTCAAATAAGCTAGTAAACTAAAAATAGTATAAAAGTTATACAGAAAAATGTCAAAAAATATGGAAATACGGACACTTCTCCCTGTCCAGTTCTCTAATACTGGATCCATAATACTCATATCTGGTCTAATTGTATAGCAGGAGTTTGGATTCTGTGCCATTGCTGATAATATTTCTATTTGTTTCTGCTAGGTCATATATGACCTTAGTTGTGAAATAAACTTTGCATGCAGCTTTAACCATGCCTGAGCTTTAGTAACTTTATTCTGCTACAAAAAATAATTATTTTAAAATAGGCTGTTGTATAAAATGCCTTTAATAATGTAATATAATGAGCATGATGATTTTTCTGGTGAAGCACTGCTTTAACTCAGTAGCCTYAAGCAGGGATTAATACTTGAAGGTGCGTGTAAAACAGGCACAGAACTGATATAAATGTTTGCAAAACTCTGAGATAATCCCAGGGAAATGTGATGTGTAAATGCTATGTGCCTGGGCTCCTGGACCAAATCATGAGAAATGAGGGCTGATTAAAAACAATCTATCCTGCTGAAGAAGACATACGGAACTGATTAGAGTCCTCTTCAGGAAGCTTTCCTGCCTTCCAAGGCCGCGTCTAGGACCTATGAGATGTGAATTTAATGCTTTGCAGCAGACTACCTTTGTGACTTAGAGCAAAACACTGATGCATCTGTGCCTCAATTCCCCATTTATACAAGCAGAGTAGTAGTAGAGGTGTAGTGTGAAGATACAAATGTTAAAAATGATCAGACAGTGTGATGATAGGTATTATTGATATCTTAGATAAATGGGCTATTGCCACAGTTTAAAATCAAGTTTGGTTTTTAGCTCAATGGATCTTTGTTGTGCATATTCCTTTACATGTATGTTTATATAGATATCAATATCATACATATTGTTTAATTTCTTATCAGTCTTAAAAAACTTTGGAGGTTTGCTACAAGGATCTGTGTAATGTGGAGGCCATATGAAATGTTTMTGAATTTGGAATATGGAATATTCTGGTGCTTGTGCCAATTGATTTGTTGTGTTCACTCAATGAGTGTTGTTGCACAAAAGATTGTGAGACAGACTTATATGCATTTATTTGTGGGATCCTTAGCAAGTGGCATACATGAACTTGAAAGTTACCTTCGGGGGAAGAAGGGAAACAAAAGGAGAGAAAGCAAGAAAAGGAAAGGGAAAACTCTCCTCAGTGGCCAGCTGGGAAGAGAAGCGATGGAATCCTAGGCGATTGTCTCCTCCGGGTGTACTCTCCAGTGCCATGCTTCTCCCCTGTTACTATACAGTTTTCATTGGGACCTATTCAAATTGTCTATTTGTTTTTCCTATTTATGATGCTCTTAGCAATGACTGGCACATGCTTAATCAAGTACAAGTGTTGTATGCTGACTGGTTGCTAAGTTTTTGTGCATATATATTATTGGGTAACAATTATGGGGTATTAAATGACCACTATCTACTTTGTTATGCACTAAGTTTTGGTTTCCTCTAATATAAACTAAAGCAACCAGATAAGGTGTACGGAAATGGTGTGAGGGGGGAAATAAGGAGTGATTCTCACACCAGTGGCAATTGCTTACCATAAAACTTGCCTTAAAAATGGTGTTTGGGCTTGCAGGTGCAAGATGATGAGGGTGACACCATGAGAACAACAGCAGGAAGCAGCAAGGGAAAGGAAAAATACTATCACAGAGGCTTTGGGGAGAGACAGTCACAATAACTAGATGGAAGGATACGCAGATGCAAGTGAAAAGCAGATTACTGAATTGCAAATGGGAGACTCTTAGCATTATACAGCTTAAGGCACCTGAGGCACTGTACAACAATGCAGTGCTTCCCAGGGAAAGATGTTACAAAACATATTTCCAAATAAGTCCATCTACTTAAGAGTTTCCCTGAGAGAAAAGGATGCTGAGAAATTGCTTCATACTGGTGTCTTTTCTGAAGGCTTCTGGGAAGCAAACAGGGAGCAGGGCAGTAGGGCTGAATGGTTTGTTCTAGTAATGATTGCTTGCCTCTGCCATCTTTCCTGAGGGACTGGATGCCTTCTCTTCCCTCCATATCTGGATATGTACCTTTGATGATAAGATAAAGAATTATGGGATCCCTCTGTCAAGATGGCTTTTGGAAGTGGGTTGTTGCCACCAGAACGATTCATCTGGCCTGCAGCCTCCCCTACAACCTGGCTTCAGGAAAGAAGGTGGCTTCATGTGATTCATGAGTCATAGTTTGGGCAAGTCTGCTTTAAGCTATTGATCTTCTCTTTTACTTCAGGTCAAGCTGCAAACTTGCACTCTGAAGCAGAGAGCATCAGGCATCAGTGTATTGAGTTTTTGCATTATGTGAAAGTTTTCATCTTCAGGTGAGATTTGCACACAGTTTACTAACTTTATGTAGCACTGAGCTTTGTCTAGCTGTTTTTTACATGTTCTCTGATTGTGTATCTCTGTGTTTGTTCAGGTATCTGGAACCTCCTAGAGCAGAAAATGATGGAATGCTCCACCCATATGAAGAACTAGAAGCCCAAGTACCATCACTGTTGGTGGAAGAGCTTCATGCTTTGACCCTACAAATTGGTCACCTTTTTGAACTATCTAGTAGTGTTCTGGCAGCATTTACTATTCAACACCAGGCAAAGGTTGATGGCTGTTGTAATTTTAAATTTGTTTGTGTAACAGTACGTGTTTGACTTGAAAAATTATGGTTGAATAAGAATTAACGTTTCTTCAGAAATGAAGAAGAATTTATGCTTTTTATTTTTTTTTCTTTTTCCCCTTTTAAATGTTAAGTGCCATCCCATTCTTCAGACACAACTAAAAAGCTCTTGATTTACTAGTTTATTATTTCTTTGTTATGCTTTATTCCTTTTAGAATTCCTCCTGTAGTATACAAATGATGATAACAATTACAGCTAAATAAATAGGCTTGAATTAGTATAACGTTACAAGTTTCTCAGTGGTGGTCCTTGGTGATGGTTAGAATTTCTGACCTTCCCAATAGAAGGGGCACTTCTTATAAATATATTCTGAAATGTGTTTCGAAATAGGAAAAGATCATGCATATGACAAAGAGAACTGCAGACATGGAAGAAGGTGCTGCAACATTTGACACTGTAAAGTATACACCACTAAGATTGTGCATATATATAGTAACTAATGCTTTCAAATCTCTAATGCTCAAATCTCTTAAAAAGACAAGAAGGAATTTCAATCTTAGGTTGTATAGACTAATATCTGGAGAGGAACGATCCACTGAGGAACAGCATTTTGAATCTTTCTGTTCATTTAGCTTGTCAGTAGGACTAACGTTGAGCTGATGAAATAAAATACAGGCATACCTCATTTTATTGTGCTTTGCTTTATTGCACTTCGCAGATGCTGTGTTTTTTTTACAAATTGAAGGTTTGTGGCAACCCTGTGTTGAGCAAGTCTATGGGTGCCATTTTTCCAACAGCGTGTACTCACTTCGTGCCTCTGTGTCACATCTTGTACTTTTTTTTTCTTTTTTTTTTTTAGACATAATGTTATTGCACACTTAATAGACTACAGTACAGTGTAAATATAACTTTTATATGCACTGGGAAACCAAAAAATTTGGGTGACTTGCTTTATTGCGATATTCACTTTATTGCGGTGGTCTGGAACCGAACCCGCAATATCTCCGAGGTATACCTGTAACTCCAAATATTCAATATTCTCTTCCCTAAAAATTGCCGAAATTATTGTTTAAGTGTATACTTCACTCTCGACACACTTTGTGTGCTACGTAATACTTTTCTGGAAAGGAAAGGGTAACTAAAGGCTTTTAATCTGGCAAGGCTGAGCCAAGACATTGTGGCTAAATTGTGGTTTAGATCAGGTTAAAGTCTTCATGACTTTGTGCTCTACAGACAGAATTAACTGTCTGGAAGCTCTTTTTCTTTCACTGAATGGCATGTTTATATGTTACAGTCAATTTAATAGTAGATATCAGTGATGTTCGCTATAGGCAAAATGTATGCCCATCTTCATGTGCCTTAGCGGCATCCTGAATTCACTAAATAAATGTTATAAATAAAAACTAAATGGGTGTATTTTTTAATCACAGCTCTTTCCTCCATCATGGCATTTACTGCATCTCCATTTGGATATCCATTGGCTAGTGCTGGAAATTCTTCATGTCCTAGGTGAAAAAATGATGAGTAAGTATGTGATTTTTTTTTTTTTCTTGAATGTATTCTTCTGCATATGACTTATCTAGATATTTCTCATCTCAAATTGTCTAGACAAATTTACTTTTTTGTTAGAGCCATTACTAAGCATATCTATATTTAATTGGTCAGACTCAGATATGGTGAGGTCAGATTCTTTGCAAACCTTACCACATAGTTTGGCCTGTGCATCTGGGTTTCACTGTGTAGTACACCTCTATGATTAAACCTTCCTTAATATAGTTTTGCATTAAATGAAATAGTATTGGGAATTTGTTCTATCAAAAGTTGACTAATATTACAAAGTTCTTTCTCAACTGGTGCTTGCAACAGACTAAATATTTAATAATAATATATGTTTGACAAACAAAAATGCATTTGCAGAGATCTGGAATGTGTGATAGTGCACAGCAATTTGATGCAAACAATGTAGGAAAAGTGTCCAGGGATGGGCCAGAACTAAGAATCTCAGACACAGGCTCTCTTGAGAGTCAGAACATCAAAAGGAGAAATATTCTTCTAGTCAGAGTACATGATTCCTCTTTCATTATTAGACTCCCTGAGAAGGTTTTGTGAAGATTTTAAATAGAGAATCCACATTGCTAACCATATATGACATTAAGATGATACTGGGCAAAGACTCGGTCAGAGGAGTTTTTAAAAATACAGCAAGAAAAGGGCAAGGCGAGACTATTTTTTTTAATGGATTTTAAAAGGGCAAGGAATAGATTGATATGAGTAAGCTGTTCAAAGCAGCTGAACAAAAAAGGTCATAGGATGCAGTTGAAGAACCCAACTTCAAAGCAGTTCAGTTTGTTAGAGAAGAATTGTTAAAATACAGACGAGAACAATTTTTGCCTTTTCAGAACTCTTTATGTATTGTTCATTTCCTTGTCAGCAAAATAAATCACAAAAGAATGTTTTCTTCTGTAATCATTGTGTTGCATTACACCAAAACCCCACATTATTATAAATCACTTATACAAGTTCTGTATAGAAATTGCAACAGTTGGAGTAACATTGAGGTCTATCTAGAGTACACTGTATTAGACGTCTAGTCCAGGTAACTGGTATTGAATCTGAACTCTTGGATTAATATTGGTCCACTTTTGAGTGCTGTCACAAAACAGTCTTGCTCAGATTAATGTCTTCACTGTTTCTGCACATCTGTTTCTGGATAGCATGTGGATTGGCTCTTTTCTCTATAAAACTTTATTCTAAGTTTCTTTTATGATCCATTGTGGATGGATCGCAGGATGGACCTGTTCTCTTTTTTGAGGCTTTTGGAGAAGGATGGGAAGACTGTTGGCTCTCACATGGTCTTTCCTTTTTCTTTATCAGAGAGTGGACAGTTTTAATCCAGAGCTGTGCTTCGATTCGTACGCACAATCACATAAGCATGAACATATTCAAAACACAAATCAGCACAGGGTTGCAAAATTTTGCTTGGATGTTATAGAGAAGTTGGGTAGAAAACATATTAAAGCTAAGACTATAGTGTCGCCATTCTAGTAGTTCGTTAAGTAGTTCTACCAATCTCTCAAATGAATTGAACCCATTGAAAAAGGTGAGAAAAGATGGCAGAATTTAGTCAAAGCAAAGCATTCTGTCATTGTCCAAAATGTAATTGAAAGAGAATATTATATTTTTTCACAAAATATTTATAATAAAATTTATATGAACTTGGGATAATATAAAGTTAACTTCTGTACTATCCTAAATGATGAATGTTTAAGTGTTTGAATCTGTTTTTTAAATGAACATACAAAACCAGAATAATATATCTATTTGTTTATTTGCTTTGCTTGAGAGTAACATAACTTCAGTTTAAATTAATTACAAATTTCCTATTCATTTCAACAGCTGAGTACTCCTGCTTGATTCATTATTCACTGCATTCAGAAATCCTTCAGTTTTTCTAGAATTTTGTTCAATAGTTTAGTTATGAATTCAGTGTTTCAAAAACAGACTTCTTATTTATAGGACCCACAAAATTTAGCACTGTATTGAGACAGATGCTTTCCTTAGCAGAGAGAAAAATAGATGTATTTTGAGACTGTTTTGAGGCTATGAGGGTTATAGCTATTTTAACATTCGTATAATGCCAAACATGTACAGTGTGCCTTACAGAGTACTTGAAAGGCAAGGTCCTTCTAAAAATTTGAGCTTGTAGAGGGAATGTGTAAAAATAGCATGGTTTGGAAGATGATGAAAAGCGTTATGATTTACTATTGAAATTAAGTGGTTGTTAGTTTTCTTCTTGCCCCTGTGATTTTCCCATTTTTGCCTAAGAAAATTGACAAAGATTTTAAAAAAATTTTAAGTGAATTTGCATTCTCGGCATGAATCTTGCATTGAATATTCAGAATTTCTCCATAAAGAGGTAGAGGTTTTCTCCTCCAAAATTTAGTATTTATTTTTAGATCAAATTCTGAGTAGTAATATAGTAATCCTTTTTCATAAGAGAAAACTTGTGCTTTTTGACAACAAAATTCACTAGTCGAGACATTAGTCAGTCTGCATGTATTATTTTGTCTTATATTCTGTATGCCTTGTAGAATTTCTTAAGCTTTCATCTCATTCCATAGAGCCTGCTGAGTGAAAACTTCACGCTGCTGAAATCAGTGGCAGGATAGTGGGCTCAGAGCTTCACCCTACATTTCCAGGAATAAAACAGAGGCTCGGTCTGCATATCTTCTGTTCCACTGATGTCAAGGGAGTTGTACTGTTGGAAAGCTAGTGAGATACGATCTTACAGCCTCTTAACTTTACCATGTTATCTGTGTTAATGTCTACAAATGCTCAAGTTAGAATATGATCATGCCAGCTTTTTACATCAACACATCTCAAGGAAAGTGTTAGACCTCTCTGGAATTGTTTGTCATCAACTTGCATATCTGTAAAACATGTCATGATTTCAGAACATGCGCACTGGCATGTGACAAAGGAATTTGCAGATAAATAAATTTTTATTCCCCTGCAAAGGCTGTGCCAATAAAAGGCTGTGAAATGCCAAACCACTTTACTGTCAACCAGAACAATATCAAATTGCTGTGTAATAATGAAGGCACTAGTTTGAATTTAGAATGGATGAACTTTCTCAAATGAGTTTGTAAATGAAAACTACATATAGCTCAACAAACCTATTCTATGATATACAGTATAGAAAAAAAAATCTGTCTTTGTATTCCTGGAAGCATGGCCAGGACTAAATAGATCTAATTTTCTTTTGTGTTTTAGGACAAGTGGTATATGCTAACCATTTCATGAATCTAACTGGAGAGAATTTAACCAGTATCAGTTTATTTGAAACACACTGTGGAAATCTCATATGTGATTTAATAAGCATATCCATCAATAAGTATATAAAGGTAAATTTTTTCTTTATATATAGGACAAATTAGATGCTTCTATTGAGAACCACATTAGGTGCTGTACCCATGCATAGATGACTTCTTACTGCTAAGTTTTAAATGTTATGTGTGGCTTAGTATCTCCATGTTTTAAAGAGTGTTATTTGTTAGGAGCTCAAATTGTGTTATATTTATTCATGACCATCTGGCAGTTGAATGAGAGAGTAATATTGAAATGCACTGTGTACAGAACAGAAGTGTGCCACATTTCATAAGTTCAGTGTTCCAGGTTTCGTGCCAAACATGGCACAGTCTAAAAGGTTTAGAGCCACAGATGAAAAAAAAGTCTTTTCAAACTCTCTCAACAGGAACAAAAAGAGAGTTATTGTAATATTGGCATTAAGCTAACTGGACACTTATAGAATGTCATATTACATTTTATAGTTACACTGCTCCTGTTTCAGCAACCGCATCTTTCTATTATAGTGCGTCTTTTCTGTTACATTTGTCAAGGGAAAACCTTTTTTTTTCTTAATGTTTTTCTTTCTTTTTTTCCTACTCTGGCTGCAATGTTTTTCTTGCTTGTCTTGAGCAATCCAAAACCAGAAAGTCATAATAGCTTCATATATCAGCTAGTAAAAGAGCTGTGCAATCTTCTTTGACTCTGTCATTGTGAAACCTGCTTTAGATGTGTATGTGTGATCTGTGAATTCAGGAGTAGACTCTAAGAATAACTAGCAATGACCACTGTATAATTTATATTTTCCAGGTACAAAGATATGAAAAGTGGAGTCCCTCTTTCTTTCCTATTACTCTTTACGGAAAGACAACAGCTGTGGTAGCATCTGAGAACTGTTCTTTTAAACAGTCTCTTCAGGCAGAATTCTTTTATCTTTTTAAATTGGTTTTGATCTAGTAAATTTTCACATAATACTGCAACCTCCTCCCCCCTCAAAAGGCAAATAGGAAGAGAGTAGCTTTTATAAAGCAAGATTCAAGTAGTATGTGTTGACCACTGTGCTTGATGGCAGGCTTTGAAGTGTCGGATGCTAAATTGAAATTCGCCCTACTTGCACAGAGCTATATGAGACAGAGACAGAGAGAGAGAGAGAAAGAAAAGATTGTTTCGTTGCTACTTTTTCTTCTGTCTCGTAAGGGTTGGGCCCCATATCTTGAGCTAGATCTATTTGAGGTTCATTTCTGAAGTGTAGCTTGGACTGAAGCTGAATAATCCTTCTTCAAGCTGATGCCTCCTCTCGTAGGCATTCATTGCTATGATCTAGTGATGAAAATAATGCCCTGCAATCATGGACTGAGCCCATTGTGGTCTGAGATGTATTTGGCAGAGAAATATACATCCTTGGGAATCCTCTTTGCTATTTTCAGCATCACATCCTGTCACCAGAGCTGTATTGCCTCACTGTGCCACAATTTGAGGTTATAGTCATTATGATTTCTTTTCTAATCCCATTCTTACTGAGATACTCAGCTCAGGATGTCACAAGGGGAATTGCAGACCATCTCTGAACAAAACAAAGTTTCAGTTATCCTCTGTCTAACCAATATCTGTATGGTGTCTTGCTCAGATACTACTAGCCACACTCTATCCTGAACAGGTACTGCACTCAAATCTCGTGTAGAAGAGATCCTGCTATCTTGTTGTAGAAGATCATAACAGCTCATTCATCATGAAATAGACCTTATGCTTCCTCAGGTTTTAGGTGCCACATTTGGTCAGACCCATGCTTGAGAACTCTTCTTCAGAGATCAAATGTCATGTTAATTCCATTACTTTCTCTGCTTTGAAAGCGTTGTCTTTTTCACCAGATGAGAAAGTGGCATTTGCAGATCCACGCCACTCAAACTTTGGATTTTGAAGGTGTGAAGATTCAAGAACAGTCCCAAAAGCACTTGATATCTGTAACTCCCCATTGCCATTTGGAATTGCCTACTCCATTACCAAAGGTGAGGTAGGCAACTCTTCTGAAAGGGATTTGGCAAATGCCACATAATCTTTTGCTTCATTTGGGAGGGTTTAAAAAAAAAAAAAAAAAGTACTCAGCCCCTGCAGAGTTACTTATGGTTCCAGGAGAGTAGGAAAACATTCACATCTGTCCTCAAAATATTTTAAGAAACTGGGTTTCCGTATGTGCAGGGTGGATTCCTCCTACCTTCCATCAAAAACTTTCAGATTCAGTTTATGAAACTTCATTTTCTCTCCCTAGCAGTGAATAAAATTGTTGTTGGACCTAATCAGCACTGGGTTATGGTATCTATTTCTATTCCTTACTTCTTCCTACTCTCTTTCCCAGCCTTCTTCAGGGTTCCATCTTAGGATAGCATACTGAAAGAGAAGTAGCAGTGTGGTTTTTATTTAACAGCAGTAAATAAGGTAGTTGGGAATTCAGATTTCTGTATTTTGGTAGTCTTTATTCTATCTAAATCTGGAGAGACTTGAGTCTGTATATTGTCTTGGATTCACTATAGATACATTTCGGTTATTGCATCTTGCGTGTTCAAGGCCTATACTTTCATGTACCAAAATACCTAATTTATTGTGGGACCAACCACTACAAGTACAAGATGTTGTCATTTGGCCTCTCAATGGCTTTGAGAGTTTTTCCAAAATGCCCACTTGTAAAGAAGAAGTTTTTCCTTATGTTCAGACAGAGCTTGCTTTCAGTTTGTGCCCCTTGCCTCTCGTCCTGTCACTGGGCACCACTGAGAAGAGTCTGACCCCGTCCTCTTTACACCCTCCCTTCAGATATTTATACACACTGATAAGATCCCCCTTCAGTCTTCCCTTCTCCAGGCTGATGAGTCCCAGCTCTCTCAGCCTTTCCTCATAGGAGAGATGCCCTTAATGATCTTAATAGCCCTTCACTCTGTCTCTTGTATTGTGGAGCCCAACACTGGACACAGTACTCCAGATGTGGCCTCACTAGTGCTGAGTAGAGGGGGAGGATCACCTTGCTCAACCTGCTGGCAACGTTCTTCCTAACGGAGCCTCACAGCTAAGAAAAGAAGGTAGATAATAATAGGAGACAGTTGCAAGCCTGAAATACGCTTTCTTCTGCTGCTTTACTTTTTAGACTTTCTAATGAATTATCCCTCATCCCACTGCAGACAGTGGAATTCATAGGCAAAGATTTGTAGTCCAGCAAGAAGGTATATTCCAAAGAACAGAACGCTGTAACAGCTATAACTCATTACAATGCAGCTTTGCCTCTGACTGTTGTGTCACATACTCATGCATCCCAGGTACCACCTGTGGCCTTTCACACTCTGGCCATCAAGTGAATAAAGTCATTGCTTCTCATATCATCTTAGCATTGAGTTGATGGCTAGACCTGCAGTGGTGCCTGCTTCTCAGTCTCTTTCCTTGTCCTGTGTTAGCAATAATTACAGACCTCTCAAGCACAAGATAGAGAACATTTGGATTATCTGCAAGTGGTAGATGAAGAAACTTGGATGTTGCAGCAACTGGCATTCCACGCAACAGGTCTGAAGCTTTGACTGTAAGATAGTTTGCATACCTAATACTTCCATAAAATCCCCCAGTGTTTTAGTGCCTCTGCAATAAGGAGACTGCTCCTTCTTGAGGGATCTGTTGTGCTCTTTGGTGAATTATAGCTAGAGTATTTTTGAGGCTGCTTCAGCTTTGGGAAGTCAACAGTTAAATAATGAATATTTCATTAGACTTTAGTGGTCACTTTTGAGTTTTATTCTGGTGCTAATGTTTACATAAGATTAATTCAGGTTTTTGAGAGATTCCTATAATAGAACTTTAACTGGAAGCATGAGGAGGCATAGGCATGTGCATAATTCTAAATAGCATACATGGAACATGAATAACAGAATTATTTTAAGAACTTCAGTCTTGACCTCATGAGTTTTTTACATCAACACTGGATCCACCCTGGCGATTTCATAGGGTCAGCAGGATTCTTTATAAAGAGAGAAAAATAAATAATGTGTCACATTTATTTATGTATGTATGTAAATACATATACATTCATAAACATGAATAGCAGTACTATAACTGTACTACATGTTACAGTATATAAACTTAATTTGGAGCTGTATGAAAACAGTAGTTGTAAGCGTATACGCTAAAGGTGGACAATAAATAAAAGGTCTGTATCCTTATAAATATTACACAGATTTGAAGCAGGAGTTGAAACTGTTGTTGATATACTTGTTCTAATTGTGAGAGTGTGCTTTTTAGTCATCCGCTCCCACTTCTGTATTGTCTCTTTCACACAGCTGCTGCTGTTATTGTCAATGCATGTTTTGAATGAATTTTTAATTTATGCTGTCAGGCTTCCAAATTCAGAAATGATTTTAAGTGCCAGTGTTCTGTAAGAATAGTAGTGTGTGAATGGATCAGGAAGAACAGGAGGATATAAAAATACAGGATTCATCTAATCAGATTTAGGTGTCTATGAGTCATCTAAATTAGTCACCCTAGGCTCCCTTTATTTTCAGAGGAGGATAGCAACAGTTCTTCCTCCTGCAATAAGAAAGATAATTGTTCTCTCTAGGTGACCATTTCTTTCTTGGCTTTAGAGGGGTTTAGGTTCATTACTCAGACTTGGACTACTGACTTTTAGTTCCCTAGAATTGGGAGAAATATCCCAAATTTGTGGGATAAATTGAGTATAAGATGCTTTCTCTTACCTCTTTTCTTATTACATTTCTGCTGTCTGCTTGCTGTTTTGCTTGTTTTGTTTCACAATTCAGGGAATGTAAAACTGAAAGATGAATCACAAGAAGACTACTTTGCATTTGAAATTCATCAGTCTAGGAGTGAATTTTGTTAAATATGGAATAGTAATCAAATAACGTACATGACTTGAAATATGTTGTTTTCTGCATATTAAAAGAATGCCTTGCAGTAAATTTACCGAAAAGCAGATTTAGTGAAATGTTGTAGGAACATTAACATCCTCTTGCCAACAAAAACATATTCCACTAGCATTATGCCTAGTCATTAAGGTTTTTTGAGTTAAAAATAACAACAATAATAGCTATTAAATCATTTGAAATCTTTTTCTTATCTTCCCAAGAACATCAAGAAACTCTAATCAATCATTTTCTCTTTTCCCCACTGTCAGACAATGAATCAGTATTTATTGCAATTCCATTTCATTTAGGCCTCAGAAACCCATTTTCATTTGATTAAATAATATTTGAATGTGGCTCGGAAAAAACTAAGAAATAGAACAACCTATAAGATATGTTAAATTATGAAACAAAGTCTTTGTTGCATGAGGGATGTATTTTTGGAAGTTAATGGGATAATGTACTAGTCCGTAATTTTGGATATATTATTTAACTGGAAAAAAAAAAAAAAAGAGGAAATATTGGTACATAAAATGCAATTTCAGAAACGCCACTTCTCTGAATAATGGGATTGCATATTCTCTTTCAGGTGAGACCTTCTGAAGCTCTTACTAGTCACCATTACCCCTGTACCTGCATTAAAGAATTATGGATTCTACTTATTCAGCTGCTGGATCATAGAAATAAAGGGTCTCACACAGAGGTAATGGAAGAATACTGTTACATAGGCATACGTGTTACATATACAGTGCAGTGGCCAAATGTCCTCAGAATGCCATGAATGCACTAGTTTGTATATCTGATGATAAAGCTGAACTTCATTTTTGCAGGCTTTAAGAGGGCTGCGTGCTAAATATGAGGCTTTATGCCACATGTTTGAATGCGCAGGTCCTGACTCCAGCTTCACAGCTTACTGTTTAGTTATGACCTAGGCCACTGACAAGGAGTGCTCCTTGTGCTAAGGAAAACAAAGTGAAGGAACGGGCTGTGTAAGTTGTATTATGGGATAAAAAAGAAAAGAAAGCATCTTTACCCTTGTTTTTATTTGCAGTTTATGAATTATGTTATGTGAAAATTCATCGTCAGATATCAGAAGTACAAGAATGGTCAGACCAACGATTCATCTAGCACATCTTGCTGTCTTTGGCATCCATAACTTAACTAACTATATAAGAACAACCTGGTTTTGTTTCTGAAATTTGTACCTGCTGGTTTCATTTGATGCCTCCTTATACTTTTTTTGGAAGTATCAGTCATTTCCTACTCTGCTTCATTATACCAACTTGATTTTATATGCCTCTTCAGGTTTTCTCTGATATCTCCTACCTTCAGTTTTCTCTTTTCTAGACTGAGAAGTCTTACTGTATTCAGTCATTCCTTTTACAGCAGCCATTCCACACCTGTGGTTATACTTGTTGCCCTTCTCTGTACCTTTCTCATCCTTTCTACATCCTTTTTCAAATGTCAGAGTACCAGGACTGAACACAAGATCCAAAGTGTGAGCTATGTGGCTGTGTGATTTTTATATACTGAATAATGATGTTTTCTGTTTTGTTCTTTTCCTTTGCTAATAATTTCTCGTGTTTTGATTTTTCTTTTTTGACTGCTGCTGAGAATTGAGCTGATGTTTCTCTGAATGCATATTAAGAAGTGGCAACATTCTTTGAAAACTTTCTGAAACAATCTTTATAAAAAACAAAGCAGCCATCTGTGCAACAAGTACCATTTAGTTAGTGTAGAACAAAGTACTTCACAGTTGAGTATGTGCACTGATAGCTATTTACTCGTTAATGGCAACAGATGTAAAGGGGGAAAACAAAAATGAGACTTCCTTGCTAGTGTTAATTGTTTGCATGGCACTAGCACCTTAAAGCCTAAGTCAGGATCAGGACCCAGCTAGGTGAAGGCAGGCGATACATAAGTGCAAGGAAGTCCCCCAAAGGTTCTGTATAATTAGGCAAGATAGGCACAGGCTGTGAGAAGTAATATTATGGTATAGATAGGGATCTGAGCCAAAGAGATCTAATCAATTTGACAGTGCTGTAACAGACTGACTTGAAACAAAGCAGGGAATGTGAACCTTAGTCAGCTCTCTTGCAGACTTATTCTCTTAACTATCATCTTTCCCTACTGATAATTGGCCATGGTAGAAGCTGCAAATTGTTCACTACCATAAAGAAAAGATCATATTTATATTTGTGATTAGATTGTTCTCTCAATACTATAAATGAGTATTAATGCCTAGATCTCTTTTTGCCCAATGCTGTTTCTTAGCATTAATCACATGCTTTGTAGGCTGCAGACAGTTACATATGCTGAGAAATAATTGTATCTAAGGGGTCACTGTCTCAGGTGTTAGGTTAGTCTGGGGCTAAGACTTTTCGCAAAAATCTGTTATAACAATATTCATTACAGAACTTTAATCTCTCTAATGCAAGTACAAACTGTTGGTGGTACACAGTCCTGTCTGTACAGCATCATTCCATCTGCTCTTAATTGTGCCTGTAAAGTATCACATCATGTTCTTCCTTGTGACCAGAGCTAGTCCTTTCACACTGCTTTCTACTGGCATTTGAGAGACAGCATCCTAAAATGGCTTCAGGTTTTCTGTGGTAGTACTGAACATTGTTGTTTGTTATTTTCTTTAAATGACTGTCACCTTGCATGTTCTCTGCAAAAGCAAATTTATCAATAGGACAATATTGTAGGGAACATTTTTAACATGGTCTTTGTTATTCAACACATTTCAACTTACTTTTCCATTTTCTGCAGTCTTTCTGGAGCTCGGTGAACAAAAATCTAAAGAATATCTTTGAAAGACCAAGTAGTTCTGACAGGATGTCTGTTTTTGAAACAAATCAGTGTAAAGACCCATTGAGTTTTAGCTGGTGGATTATTACACATCTGGCATCACTCTACCAGTTTGACCGTAATGGAAATCTAGATGAGAAGGTGGGTATGCTTTTTCTAAATATCTGAAAGTTTTATGTTTTATTTAGATCTCAGAATTTGTTTGGTTGTTGGCTGAAAACAATAGAAGAATTTTTACATACATGTTACAAAGGGTCCTTTAAAATTGGTGGTATTAAGGTGCGCTTTGTACAATTCAGTGTATTCCAGGATATAGTCCCTCGACATATTGGTTATATACCACATACTCAGAAGATTACTGTTTTAAAGAAACTTGAAGAATCCCTACTAGTTAGTGGCATGCACACTTAATGATGTGTGGCCTATGTATTAAGATTGTCCATCTGCAGCATGAATGCTTTACTGAGTTTGTTGTTTTAGGAACCGAACACATTTGATTGTACTGTATGAAGAATAAATCTCAAACACTGACTCTATAGCTGTTATGCCACCTTTTTAAAAGTGGTAGCTCTGCTCTGGATAAATTCTAGTCTGTCTGATTGCTTTCTACATCATTTTTACGGCATTTGGCATGATGAGGGGTGTGTGTATATGTGTATATAGCTTAATTTCCTATGTTGATATGTAGTGCTGTTAGACACTTAAATAACTGCTGAATTCAAGCTTCAGTTTAGGATGTTCTGGCAGTGAGCTGCCAGACATTTGCCTTTAGATGATGGCCTCAGCTTTTCCCTCTAGATGACTGGATGGCTAGATTAGGCAAATCCATGATTATCAGGTTCTTGTCTGTGAATCTCACTGTGAGGGACTTAATATTTCTATGCACTGTGTGAGGGACACAGGTGCCTAGTTCAGACCTGCACATGCCATTCCTAAGTCTGCAAGATCTATGTAAGGCCATACTTGGTATTGGTGCATCAAATTCCTCCATGGACCTTACCATACCATTTGATTTATGCAGTTCTGGGGTAACCTAAACCTTGACCCTTCTTTCAGTCTCTTACTCTGAGATTAATCCTGCCTAGTTTTAGGTTTCTAATCATTAATTGGGAAGGAAATAGGAACTTGCTGAGGCAATTCATCCATTTTGAGGCGTGAAAGCTGCCAATTTTCCTTAATTGACTGAAGAGGGAGCTGTGATGATTAGCATAGACTAATCATGCCAAAGAAATAGCTGAAGACCCAGAGATCTAGTTTGTTAGGGGCTTTTTGGTCTGATAAAGTGTTCTCAACATTGGGGAGAATCTGGTTTTGCTCTCTTCCATCCTTTTATCTTCTCTGTCTTAACTGCAGAAATGCCTCATTTCAGTCTTAATTTTATACCATTTTGTGTTCTTTCTTTACGTTTCAGCTTGATTTCCTATCATCTCCAGTTTCCCAAGCATCAGCTATATAGGGTTCCTTCAAAATTTGGCTTAATTGCACTTTCTTGTGAAGTATCTTTCACTATTTGTAATTTAATAGTGCATACTAATATTGGACAGGTCATGCCCTTTCCCTGTTGAAATCTTTACCAAGATTTCAAAAATGTTTCCTGCCCCGAATTAGGATGAAAAGTTAAAACCTTGGAAATGTTTATGAACTGCAGATCTGGAAGCAGAGGGAAAAATCTGATCAACTCAATTTGATAGCTTAATTTTTTTCCCTGTTTCATCTTTAGATTTTTAAAAGCTTTAATATATGAACAGAGAAGGAATGAACTGTGTTGAAATGTTGAACTTCTCTGAATGCTTTCAATAAAATAGACTTTCTAATCAAAATAAGAATTGCTTTCATTGATTTTTATCTTGCAAACTTGCTGATTTGTCAAAAAAAAAAAAGATTGGTTAGGGAAGGTGTTATAACACAATACTTGAGTACTTAGCTGAAAAACTCCTCACCATTTTTGGTGACTAGAAGACTTGGTGCATGTGGGACTCTCATCCTTCTGTCACTGTGCTTCAGGGGCAGGGAATCTTTTGTTCGCTGAGGGTTGATGGATCCTTTAGGATCCCATGACAGGCTGCTTATTACCACATGCATCAGACTTGTCTAATAACAGCATGGCAAAATGCAGCAACTTCTTATACATTTAAACAATGTAAAACTGCAAACTGTATCTGGTTGTCATGCTGCAGGTTATGTCAAGCTTCCCTTGCTCTTTTCCCATTACGATGTGGGAGACCACAGGCCATTCTGTATCTTGGAAGGGCATTGGGAAGATAGAGTTGCTATACTCCCCACTTATTACAGGAACTTAGATGCAGAGAAAATGTTATTCCTAGGTTGAACACAGAAACTAGCGTTGAGACATTTGTCCTGGGTTTCTTGTGTTTTGTGCCCTAATCAAAATGTCCTGTTTACTTTGATCATTGTTTTTTCCCTGTCTATCTTAGTGATATATAGTATGTAGCCTCCTGAGAGATTATTTTTTGCTTCAGGCAGGCACTATATTATTTAAATAAGCAAAACAGACATAGAATGGAAAAAAGATTCTTGTTCTTATTTTAAAGTAGAAATCTGAGATGCAGTGACAGAAAATTACTTACCCAAGATTAAACAATATTTTTTTCCTTAGAGTCCAAGTAGGAGAAAAGAATTTCCAAGCCAAAATTTATAAATCATGAGACCATCCTGTGCACACTTCTCTTTGTTTCCAGCACTCTTTACGTTCAAACTGTTACCCTGTGGTTCACATTTTTTTGAGAGTGTTTGTGAGTTTGTCCAGGGATCTCTTCTTTGAGCACTCTTAACTGTCATGTGTGCCTACAAAAAATCTGTCAGTAACAACAGTGCCTCTTCACACATGACAGGAATGTAACCTATCATTGATAGTTGACAGTAACCATTTCTTCATTTTTTTTTTCCCCTGAATTACAGCCTCAAACATTCTTTGACCATAATAAGATAAAATAGTCCCTGATATAAATTACATCAGGAATTACATCAGGGCTGAACATAGTCCTGTCTTGTTGGTTAAACAGTATAATGTGGTGGCTTCATGACACATATACTTTCTTTTAATTAACTGTGATCAGAAGTGGGAGGGTGATGTGTCGTAATGATGGTTATTCATGTGCTCCGTAGCAAAAATTGCCTCCAAGCCTATGTCATCTGTGGAAGACTTTCAATTTTTTAATGTGGACTGCATGGCCTTGAGGTTATTATGAAAGCTTTTAAAATTCTAAATAGGTTTCAGACCTGCTTCTTTTTATTTTTTCCCCGTTAGCTCATATAACATAATTTCAGATATGAAATGATTCATATAGATTAAATGTATATTTTGTACACATGAAAACATTTTTTAACTAGAAAATTTAGGCCAGTTTTTCTGGAGACACCTTTCTGAAGGATGTACAGTGCATGTCTTTTTTATTTTCCCTAACTCCACATTCAGGTCCCACTATGCTATTCTGAAAAGCGTGTTTTGTACATTTAAAAACCAAATGGGACCTGATGAGAAAAATCCCTACTTCTGAACATTGCAGGGGTCAATTTCAATATATTGTGGACAAGGAAATATAGGCAAAATTGCTTGGGGCAAAGAATTCTTGCCTTTGAATAATCTGAAATGGCTACCTGGCAAGATATGCAAACACAGATTTCCAGCTGAGAAGCCTTGTATGGCTCTTCCAGGTAGTCAGCAGTTAAAGTCTTTGCAAAAGTTTTTTCCTGACAATCCAGAGGATCTCAGCTCATCTTCTTGGCTTTTCCAGCACTTTTACACACTGTGTAAGGTCTCCAAGTTCTGTTGGTTTTAGGACTTTGGGGGTGGAGGAAGTATACAGTAAGCCAGCAGGTTTGGAGTGAGATATGTAGATTCTACATATTATCTGACAAGGATGGATTTTAAACTGTTGCCATGCTGTGTTGCCAGTATAGCAGGGAATCCTGTTAGAATGTAAATTTAGCTAATTTGAATGAAACATTTCTTAAAAGGTAGAGACAATTGAGGCTAAAAGAAAAAATGCAGCGTGTTGTTGGTTTCATTCTTTCCCTGCGTTTGGATTGAACATGGGTGCAGTCTTGTCATCAGTTATGGTTGGTGTCAGGAGCTTGCCCTAGATTCCTCCAGGATCTTGTAAGGTGATCTGCATACTGCAGCTGAACTGAAATTTTGGTTCTAAACACTTTTGTATAAATGGTGTGTCCTTTGGCTATGGGAGTGTTAAAAGCCATGTTCTGGGCCAGTTGATCCAGAAGTTTCATAGCTATTTAGCACGACTCTCTAATATCTATTTCTCTCTGATGTACCTGGCCTTTGAGCAGTTGATTAGCTTTACCTGGAGTTTGCAGTAGGACCATGCAGGTATTCTTGTAACATCCAGCTCTAAAATACAGGAGACAAAGTATGAAACTGGCATATGTGAAATGGCCATGTATGAAACTGAGCAGCTGGAACTGTCCAAGGACACTGATCATGCACTTCCTGGATTCTGTTCGTTACTGAAGTTGCTACCTGTGTTCCTTGGCTGCTTGTTGGATGCAGGGGTTTCTCCTTCTGACAGGACTTCAGCTGTGGTTTCATGATATAAGGACCTTGGCATCAATAACTACTTAAGAACTCCTGTTTACTGCTCTAGGCATGATGCACCCTCAGCTGCTCTGGCACAATTATGGAGCTATTATGTGGCCTAGATGAGATCCACCTCCCTTTTTTCCTCCTTTCTTTTTCTCTTAAAACTCTGGGTCAGTTCACTGATCTGGTTCACATTGGGTTCCACAAACAGAAGTACCAGAACAACTGAGCAGTGGCATGCTGCAGCTGCAAGGGCAGGAAGAGCAGCTGGCAGGATGAGGAGGAAGCAACGGGAACCCCTTAAGTAATGTTGCTGAAGTTGCTGTATCATGAAATCACAGCTTTCCTGTAACTTTCTGTAGATCTGTCCTTTATTTCCTTTCTGTTCTGTTTGTTCTATATTTGTATATTTGTTCTGTTTGTTCTAACAGTCAACAGACTGCTACCATCAGCAGTTGTTCAGAATTTTCTTTTTTGTAGTGCAAAATTGTAAAACCACTAAATAGTCAAACTATATTATGTGAATCGTAGAGTATCTTTGATCTCTAAAATTCTCTGAATATTCTCTGGAATTCTGTGTGGAATCTCACAGAATCGCAAAGTCAGTAGGAAAGGAAGACCATGGATGATGGTGTTGCTGCTGGAAAGTGGTTATATTTCAATTAACAAAGCACAAAATGCTCTTCATTGTAAGCTCTATACAGATGTTTAAAGGACAGATATCTGCAGAAGAATTAACAAGTGTCAACAGTTGTGATAACTGAGGGAATGAATAAGGCAGGACAAGGATTTAAATACTACATCTACACATTAGTTATCTACACAAGCTATATACATAACTGTGTGTATGAGATGATTTTTTGGTCCTCCTAAGTGATCTAGGTGTAGCCAAGAATTGCAAGTACATTGGCTTGGTCTCCTATTATTTACTTTTTTTCTGGCAAATAGTCTTAGTTGCAAAACCTTCTACCCTTTTATTTCCCACTTTGCCTAAACAGATATTTTCTCCTTTTAATATATTTTGCCATGCAACTTTATTACTTTAAAGAAATGGTCTAGTTGATTCAAATGGATAGTCATCTGCCTTTCCAAACTGAAGAATATGAATTATGGGCCGTATTTGACTTACCCTGTTTTGTTTTGTTTTGTTTTGTTCTATCTAGGTAGGGCAATACTGTCTGACCAACTCCTTACTAAGTTGACCAAAACAGTCCTTATTGTTTGGCCTAAGGAAAAAGAGTTAGAAGTAGCTTTTCACTGAAAAGGTGAACGAGAAAAGTGAGATTGTACAGTACCCCTCTTCTCTCCCTTATCTCTTCCTTTTTAGAGAATGTTAAGGAAAGAAATTATAAGATATACTTCTTGCTTACACTAATCAAAAAGGCCTGAATATTTTGCTTCTTTGCTAAAAAGTGAAGGTTGGGATTGAAAATGAGTCGCTTAAGCCAGTTAAAATAGCATACTTTTTATTTCATAAGGAGGGCTTTTTATTTGTTTTTGAGGCCTAATTACTAGGACAGATATCAGTTGCATTCCTAAAATAGAAAAGCTCTTTTCAGTGATGGTTTCAACATGCTGCCATGAAATTAAATATTTCTGGAAATCTCTTGCTTGCTTATTCTCATGTCATTATATAATGATTTCTGTGCAGAATACAAATACTATTTCATAYTGATAATCAATATTTTTCAGAAACAGAAGGAATCCAATTGGAAATTTGTGGAAGAACTCCTCAAAAAATCCATTGATGCTCAAGTAAGTGTGTAAAGGAAGAAATAATGAACAAGAAAGTGTCAGGGATGCTTTTTGGAAAAGACAGTGCATGAAACAGAGTCCAACTAACAAGTGTATTTTTGGAATTCTAATGTTTTTATCACAGGTGAATGATCATCCTTGATATAGCTGAACTATGGCAGTATACAGTTCCCTCCTTGTTAGCAGTTACACTTTCTTTAAAGTGATTGCGCTTGATGCTAAATTGTCAGATAAAGGAAAAAGATAATTATCCTGGAAAGGTATATGGCTACTCTGACAAGATGTATTCAGAATAAGAACTGGATGCTTAGAAAATGTAAACCATATACTGAATGTAAAGATATCAAGTTGAGAAGACATGATGAGGGAGATAGTCAGTTGCATTGAAAATTCAGCTATATCCTCATCACAGCGGGAAGGTGACTTGCCTTGCTGAGCAATTTGTCTTACAGGCTTGAATCAAACTCTTACTGATAAGGTTCTAGTTTCTGAGCACTCATTTCATACCTTATCATTTTTCTTTCTGCAGAACTGTTAATGCAATGCTTCATGGCCCAGAGGTCAGAACTGACCTCCTTTTAAAGTGCTTTTAAATATGCTGTTCATCACATTTTTAAATATGTTATGTTGCGGCTCTGTAAATTTGTTTTGAAGTTGCATGGTACAAATTGTAATTGCTGTAACAGCAACACCTATAAAAATAATTTCTTTAATTTGTGTGTGTTTAAAATGAGAATAAACATGTTTAGCTCTTGTATTTGGTCTCACATGAAATAAAAACAATCCTGCAAAATTCTATACTTAAAAACAGAATAGGAATGGGTTCTTTTTTATTATCATTACTGCCTTGCTTGTGCTTTAGCAAAAGCTGTGATTGAAGCTGGAGTTAGTAATAACAGTACTTGTTAAAAATACATTTTTTTATTAATAAAAATAATTTTAGGATAGTTGAAACAATAGACTGGATATTAAAAAATTGAAAAATCATGCTATACATAAACTTTAAAGAATTGTAAAATTTGATAAACGGTTCTTAAAAGAAGGAGGAAAAACTTTCTTGGCCCATGAGGTTTAGTGAAGGCAGACCGACTTTCAGAATACTTTTTCTTAAAAATAGTTACTGATACCCCAGTTTCAGCGTTGTTAGCAATTATGTCAAAGATGCTTGAAAGAAAATCTTTCTCATCTAAAGAGGAGCTCTCAACTTTTTAACTAGCCTAAATTTCTAATAATTGTATTCTGCCAAGAAAATCTTGCAGTGGTATCTGTTTAAACATCTACCCCAAGTTCATACATAGATCTGCCTGTGGTCTCAGGATTTCATGTCTAATACTTCATGTATTTCATGTTTAAATACTTCAGTGTCTGTATTTAGAAAATGTAACAGAGTCATGCTGAGCCATTTCACTGAAATTAACAAGGTAAATCTATCTTATCCCTGACTTGAATTTCAAATATATTTTAGTTTATATAAATACTTGTGGGGTTAGCGTGTTTGGTTTTAGTTACCTCTTCATCCTGATAGTTGGGGAGATATTCTTTGTTTTGGTTATGTGGTCTTTTGGCTTATTGAAAGATTAACTCTGTTCTGAATGATTTCACAGTATATATTTGAATATGTATCCTGTGTGTATTCATTCAAACTATAGTGATGACATCACTTATTGGATGGTTAGCATTCTGTGAGAGAAATTGGAGAGATTTAGATGAGATAGGAGTCATAAAAATTGTAAGTGGCAAATTAGCTGTTTTCCTGTATTGCATCTTCTGTATGTCAGCAACCTGAGAGATAGTGAGAGAACACTTGTAGTTACTCAGATTTCTCTAGAAAAGATTGCTTTTTTCTTGTGTTTATTATTTTGAATTAAGAATACTCTAAAGTCAAATAGAAGTGAAATATACAGCTTTTTGATGCTTCTGTTAACAAGTGTTGTATTGTAGACACTTTAGAAATGCAACTAGATGGCCAAGTTCAGAAGACTTGAATAAGGAGTGAATAATGACACTGTAGTAGGAGGCAAAAATCTGCCTTAAGCTCCAAAGGCAACCAGTCTCAGATTTAAAACAAGCTGCCATTTACCAAATACATGTTTGCAACTACTACCAACAGTTTGAGACATCTAGGTTATTTCATTTTTTGATTGTTCATTATTTTTTCTTGCATTGAGTTAGCTGTTTGTAGGAAATGCTTCTTGGAGAGTCTCTCTCCTATCAGTAACTGATTTTTTTTATGCATATGACCTTCAATTTTTACATTGTTAAAAGATGATTTAATAGGCACTGTAGCAGGTATGGATTTTGAGGGTGAGGCAGCAGTGGAGGAGAAGAACCATCACCTTTGCTGAGGAATCAGCAGAAGGCGGAGTTCACTTTCACATCCTTAGGACAGCTAAGTATTGGGATACTAAAAAGACTCACCAGTGTTAAAACTGCAGTATTTTGACTGTTTCAATAAAACTGTTGAGTTTAGTGATAGAAACTAAGGTTTCAGGAAATTGACAATGAGGTAAGTGACAGATAAAAGACCAGAAGACTGTCTATCTAGTCACATTAACCTAAGAACAGTTTAGTGGATCGGAACAATGATTCATTGAGGTAAGAACACATAACACCTCCCAAAAGAGGGGAAACAGGATGTAAGCAGTGGGATGAAGCTCTGGATTTACAGCCCTCTCTATTCCCATGTGTGTGCCCTCTGCCCCTGGGGTGGCTCCCCTCTTCTTAGGCAGGACTTTGCACTGCAAGGCTAGCCCCTGGAGTCTAACCCACAGCTCGTCGTGTGGAGGATCTCCAGTGTGGAGAGGGCAGGGCTCATGAGGCTACTGAGAGGCTGAGCCACCTCCATCCAGTATGTGCCTGATTTGGGGGGTAATAAAGATTGCCTGAGGAAAGCGCCTCATGTCCTGATGAAGGTGGCAGAGGGGTGCTGCAGTGCACTGTCTTTGGACAGGCATTTCTCATTTCCAAGGAGATACCCAGCCTGCTTCTGATCAAGGAAAAGATGCGAAGGGGCTGTCTAGTTCAGGGGGCCAAGGAAGGTGGGAAGGGAAGCGAAGGTATTCTGTTTATGGGCTGTAAATAAAAATGGTTGCAATAATGGATACTTTGGTAAAGTGCAGAATACTACTGCATTGCATGTATCCTTTCAGCTTCCAGCAGCTGGCAAATTGATGACTTTCTCAGCCAGAAACTGCTCTCTTTTTTTATAATTCTTGATAGATAGAGCTGAAGACACTTGTGTTAAAAATCTCTCATCTGTATCACAAAAACAGTCATTTCAGGGGAACTGATTACATCAGGTATTCCCTAGTTGTAATTTGGATTTGTTTTTACCAGGCTAATGCCAAAGGTAGAGCGGGCTTACAATTATATTTGAACCACAAAATGAAAATTACCGTACTAGGAATATTAGAATAGCTGTATTTGTGTACTGGGTAACATCAAACTGAGTAAGCTTGTGGATTGTCAGTATAAGATGAATTTGTGCTTACAGGCTTCTGTTGCAAGTGAGAATCAAAAGATGGATGTTTTTATTCATAAGAACTAATAGCAGCTTGTGTCTTACTAGCCTCTCATTTTGGAAAATAAATGCTTTGTGTTGTTTCATTTTTACTGCAATTTTTTTATACCTTCACTACATTTTGTGTTTAATTCTACTCTGGAAGAAGTACAGAAGTACTTGCTGGAGTTCTAGGAAAACAATTTTGTTACTACAGTAGGAGGTCATAAAGGAAAAATGTTGTGTTTAGATAGTACTACCATTTTGATAATATCTGGTCTTCCTCCCTTCTGTGATAAATTAAAAGCTGACTACCTCAAGAATTCTGACAGTATTTCCAGCAGTGCAAAAGACCATTTTAAGCAAAAGAGCAATGAGAGAATCCATTAATCCCAGAGGTATTTGAAGTCTGGAGAACTCTTTCATGTTAAATTTGAGATAAAGCCTTCAGAACTAACCTGGTTTTGAAAACTGTTCTAAAACTATTGTTGGACAGATAACTGGTGGTCTGAAATTGAAGCTGCTCACAATGCCAAATTTATTGTTGAATTAGTCTAATTAAAGCAATAATTGAATGTTGAATTAGATCCTAAATATAATCCTGTGCACGAATTTGGGCTTTAAAACTAAGCATTCTCAGTTGGAAGCTTTTTTTTTTTTTTTTCATACATCTTCTGTAACTTTGTAGATCTCTCTGGAGAAACAGGCATGTTCATCTGCATTTTTTGTGTTCCGTGTCAGACACTTTTATCCATAAAAATAGCAGCTGTTGAAAATGGCTATGGTTCAGTGACTTCTTGTTTTTGGATAAGTTTATTTTTATTTTACTTAAATTGGAGACTACCAATTTAATATGTACAACTATATCATATATAAAAACAATATTTGAAGATCACCCTTTGTAGCCATTTTTATTATACTTGAACTGTTCTCTAATTTTTAATGAGTCTCTCTTCAAGAGTTTCTCTTCTATTTCAGTGTTTTTCAAATTTGTTATGTATAATTCGTTGAATACGTAATTTTTTATATTACAAATGAAAAAGTCTTTTCAATTTTCAAGTTGTTTTAGAAATATACCACTTGAAAAGCCATATGCTGTAGATTAACTGTAGATTGTTCATGAGAAGAGAAGGCAGACATGATTAGTAGCTATTGTAAATGATTGGCATAATTGCTCACAGTGTTCTGATAAAGTATAACAAATAATGTTTTTCTAAAGAGAAGTATAGTCAGATTTATGAAGTTAGCTATAAGTTAATGAGTTACAGCTCCTCTGTAGTGTTGAAAACAGGGGAAAAAGGCAGGTCTAAAACATAAGTCATAAAAAGTAGCATTGTGGGTCAGATCAGAAGTCCCTCTCTTCCAGTATACTGTCTTTGATAATAGTGTAAAAGGCTCTTAATGAAAGAGTATTTAAAAAAAAATGCCTAATGTTATCCTCTCCCATCACCTAGCATCAGTGGGTTTTTTTTGTTTGTTTGTTTAGCATTTTCTTTGCTGGATCATCTTGGACAACTGTCTTGTATACTTCAGGATCCAGCAGGGTAATTGGAACTGAAGGGGATAACTTGCTGATGTTTATCTGAGGGATGAAAGAGGTTTTGTTCCTTCTCCATCCTGGGTACTATATTTTCAAGTCATTAGACTTGGCCTGTATCCCCCTCCGCCTTTTCTTCCCCTTTAGCTCATTTTGTGCATTTAGAAATCCAGGCCTATTTAGTATTCAGAAGTATTTGAAAACTAGGAATAGGTCAGAGGTTTCTCTTGTCACAGAACAAGTTTGCTGCAATCCCAGAGGTGAATAAGACTTACGTGTCTTAAGATAACTACAGAGAAGCTGGTCCCCTAAGCTGCCTTTATAGTCGGTAGAGATGAGAAATCCCTTCTAGGGCATTATTCTTCTCTTTCTAAAGTAGATGTCTGAAACAGGCTGGATTAATTAAACATATGATTTCAGTCTGACTGTGGAACTCATAACATCCTAGATCTGTTGCAAGTCCAGCTTTGCTGACCACAAATGCTGGGTGAGATGAGTCCCACCCACAGTAACCTAGAATTACAAGCTGAATACTTCATGGTCTTCAAATTGATTTGAATTTCCTATTTTCTTTAATGTGGGCTGTATATTCTTCCTTCCTGTGCAAAAGTTGGAACTGATGAATACAAAAAATGTTTGTTTTCTGCAGTGGAGCTAGTTGGCAATATTTAAGAGGCTTACTTGCCATTGGTTTGGAGTTGTCTGAGATGTTCTCAAACCTCTGCAACATGGCTAGAGTGAGAAGAAACATGATTCAGAAAGGGAAGCCCCTCCTGTTTTGTAATAGCATTGTATTACTGGCAGTATAATGAGAAACATCACCTTTCAAGTAGCTGCACCTTTACTTGCTGCATAATTGGAGATGCAGCATCATACAGGTTGGTAGTGTGACATCTCTAGAATGAGCTGTCTTTTGGCGGTACACTGCAGAAGGGTTTTAACATGCTGCTGACTCATGCATTCAGTATAGCTAATGCCCCTTTTACCATTCTGTGAGGTTTTGTACCACACAATCATGTTTCAAGTTAGGCTCACAGTATTGAATTTGCTGTTATCTTAATGTGTCCACAACTCTGTGGACACCTAAAAATGTGCATGATGAGCTATTATATTGGCTGGATTTCCGGGTGCATTGGATGACAATGCCTGTGTTTGTCAGCTTTTATTTTCTAGTTCATTGCTCATATTAGCAGATGCTTTTTTTAACATTATATAAATAGAAATAATTTTTATATTAGGAAATTATTTTCGGTAGTTTGGTGGTATTGGGATTATATGTAGGCAAGGTGATGCTCTCCTGTGACACTAAACTTTTTTCTTCCCTTTGCAAGACCGGTGTGTTAGAGGAACAGTTACGAATGCATCTTCAGTGCTGTTTGACTTTGTGTAGTTTCTGGGACTTGAACCTATCTGTTGCCACCATCCTCTGGGATTATTACAGCAAGAACTTGGTAAGTAGATGGATATATGAAGGAATAAAGTTGAATGTGGACAGTCCTCAATTTTAGCAATTAATTCTACTTCTCCTCTAGCCAAACATGATTGCTGTACTTTTGTAAAAATGACTAGTCAATGGCAGTATCTTTAAATTTGCTGTATTTATTTTAATAATTATGTTTAAACAAGTATTATTGTTATATTATGTCATAGTAGAAAGAATGCATTTTGACTCTTATTTTTAATCAGGGCTAGTGATTTTAAGATCTTGTAAAAACACTTGTGCATATTGACAGTACATTTTTATTTTCTGAGTTGTGGTAGGAAGAGATTGCCTTTTGTTTATGTGAAGGACTGCATTTTATTGCCTTTGGAATATTACCATTTTATGTTACTTAACTTCTTCTCTGGTTTCATTTATTATTTTAGAACAGTTCCTTTACTGTTCCTTGGCTTGGTCTGAAGGGTCTGGCAAATGTTAGTAAAACTCCTTTGTCAATGCTTGAGYTGGTGAAAAGCTGCTGTTGTGACCAGCAGATCCCTGCTCTGTACAAGTCCAGCAACAGTTACCTCATTTTTCTCAGCATTTTGGCACGGATGATGAAAGAAGAGGCAGAGAACAGTGGTGTGCATCCTTGGAAACAAATTAAAGGACGGTATGGCCTCTATTTAGCTTATGGTCCCTGTAAGAGACCTAGTCAGTCTGATTGTATAGCCCTTGAACCACATACTGCAGTGAAGGTGGTACTGCGCTCATCAGAAGGTTAAAGGGGATGAGGGATCCAGGGTGATTCATGATTGGAAGAAGACAGTTGTTGCCGGCTAAGGCTGTGACAGGTGTATAGCTGGGTCCAAGAGTCATCTTGGCGTCCACAGCCTTTGATGGTTTACTTCCTCCTACAGGCCAGGGATTTAGTATACTGGCATCCTATGCACTGGTACAACCCTATTGCCAGTCAGGTAATGTAGTTAAAGCACAGAAATTCTATTTGAGCTGTGTGTAAGCCATGTGTCATCCAAGAACCTGCAGACAGGCTCTTGCTGTACCAGTAATTCCATTTATATTTTCTTTTTCATGGTTGCCTAAATTTTTCCACAGTATTTTTGAGAGGATTTTACTTTTTCATTAATTTTGAAACATACTAACTATGGGATATGTTAAGTCATTACATAAAGAAGCATAAAATACATGCGCTGTAAATCAAAATCCTGATGTCCTATGTACTTACTGAATCCTTGAAATATGTATTACAGTAATAACAACTTACTGTTCATTAAAGGTGCTAAAGTTTTTATGAATTGCTTTCATTGTATAAAACAGACTCTTAGAATTAGTTCTTAAGTATTAATCTCAGTTATTTATATATATGTAATATATATTTAAAATGCATATGTGTATGCAAACCCTGCAATGATACGTAGTAAGCTTCTTCCAAGAAAGAAGTATTATCTTGGGTCTCAGAAGGGGGAAATATATCTACTGCCTATCTATGCTTCATGAGTTGTTATAGTCTTCAAAACTTGCGTTTAAAAATTACTACAACTGCATATTGAAACAAATATGACATTGGATGTTGAATCAATGTCTTGCTTTAGTTAGTAATTTTAATTAGTCTGCTCTGTTTTCACTGAAAACAAATTATACTTACATTTTTGTCTTATTATAGCTTGTTACTTTTCCTAATTTAAGAGGGGGAATAATAATACATAACACACTCTGCCAGTCTGCTCAACCAGTATTCATCATTTCTACCTTGAATAAATCAATTACACAAGTAACAAATTTTAACAGCCTACAGCTATGATTTTGGGATGAACTCTGTTTTCTGCAGCTAACCAAGCATTAATTGATGCATGAAAAACAGAAATGCCTGTCAGTAGTAATTTACTACTAAGCAACATTAATTGGATTTGCTATAATTTTTGGTAGCTAGATTTGATAACCTCAGCACCATTTCCAACTGTTTTTCCAGGTGATGGAATAAGAAAACAGCATTTATGGATGTTTAACTACTCTATATGGAACTTTTTTTTAAGTTAAAGGTGAAGGATACATCCAAGTTTTTAATCACAAGTTAAGCAACCCATTTTCATCTTATTCCTTTCTCATAAGAATGGTGACATTTATTTAAAAGTCCAGATATGAGCAAAGGTCACACAAAAAACACCTATGTAAAAGCTTTCTGCTTTTTGCCAATCACTTTAAAGTTGCAAAGTAGGAGAGCTTTTCACCATTAGCTATGTATGACTTAAGCACTACCGTATAAGCAATCCAGCTTAAAGTTTCTTATCACATCTTCCTGCTAGAGAAAGTTCCCTCTCCCAAATGCTCCAGTTTCCTGTTTCCTCCCAAACTTGTAGTCTGCAGTCCATACAACATGTGCCTGATAAACTCCATGCAAGACTTTTGCAGAACACTGTCGAGAAAAGGAGCTTTCTATCAGGAATCTTTCTCTCCCTTTTACTGTAGTGATGATTAAGTAGGTGAGCCTTTGATCACGACAGCTATGGTAGTATAACGTAAGAACAGAAATTAATATCTCAAGGAGAGAGGTCCCTGGCCATTTTTGGAATTTTGTGTGTGCCACCTGGAAATCACTGAGCTTCTAGGAAAGAAGTTGAGGTACAGAAAGTGTTAGCTGTTGCTGAGAGACGCGACTTAACAACAAATTGCTTTCTTTTCTAGCAGTCCTCACTGGAGATGTGCTAAGTTTGATTGATGCGAAGGCATGGTATGGAGAAAACTCATCACAGACAAAGCAGAGAGTCTTCTAGTAACACTGGGCTAAACTTTCTGCTAGAGGTTGGATGTTGGGGTAAGGGAGAAAGGTTAGGCTGCTCTTGGAGTTGAAAGCTCCAGCATGCACTTTGTATTGGGAGCAGAAAATGAAATAGCATTTTTATTCCATTAGCCAAAACAGTAGGAGAGGGGAGGGAAGGGAAAAAGAGGGTATCTAAAAACTAAGAGTTATTGTAAAAGGGTAATTCTAGACTAAAAGCATGAAAATACAATTGTAGTGTATCAAGCAGGTAGAAAATAGTATATTTGAAGAAAATTTGTTTTGTTTTTTGTTTGTTTGTTTTGATGTAGAATTTATTCCAAGTTCCATCGGAGAAGAATGCAGGAGCTGACAGAAGTGGGTCTGCAGAACTTTTTTAACCTTTTCCTTATGCTAGCAATTGTTGCAGAAAGAGAAGACATAGTGAGTCGAGTGTTGGATCTTTTGGATTTCCTGACTCCATCCTCTGTTACTGTCTGCCAGAGAGCTCTCATTTGGAGAGGCCAGTTTGCTTTTCTTTTGATTTATGTTGAGAAGAACATGGACATTAGTGTCCTAGCTGAGAAACTCTCAAATGCTTTCCGTGAAAAAGCAAAGGAGTTTTTGGTAAACAAAAATGACTACACACAGAAACAAAATCTCTGGACTTTACTTTCAACATACATTGATGGTGTCCAAGAAGTGTTTGAGACCAGCTGCAACCTGAATCTTTCTCAGGAAAAGTTGCTAAATGATGGCTTTACTATGCTGCTGCCTGCTTGTCGAGGAGCTGAACTGAGTATGGTCCTAGATTTTCTACAGGTTGTTCTAGCCAGACTTCGGTAAGTTATTTAGTTAAGTTGTGGATATAGACTGGCATGTTGTTTTTGTGTTTGTAGTCAAAATGTAGTTCATATTAATTTCTTCCTGAAACACAGCAGAAGTAAAGAGGTAGCTCTGGAGGACTGTGAATGATTTGTTAAATTTCAAAATTCACCAATACCTTGCTATGTTTAGAATCTTAGAAATGTTTCCTTACAGTTTCAGGACACTGAGGGTGTCAAGACACAAAAGTTTGAGATCTCTTGATATTTTGTTATGAATCAGTGGCACTGTAGGCAAAATCATTCACTTGCCACTGTTTCAGAGAACACCGTGAACATACTATCTTTCCTTTGGCACAAGAAGTTTCAAAATTCATATTTGTACTAATTACGGAAGTTACTTTTTTTTCAGTGAATCTGTTCTATTTTTCAGATTCTTCGTTATAAATTTTTTTATCTCTTTCACCAAGCTTGTGATCAAATATAACAGTTATGGAGACTTTTAGTCTGGGGTTAGATAGGAAAGAAGGAAATCACATTTCACCACTGAAGCAATTTTGCTTTGAGGTACTAGTTCAGTTTTCAACAACCACAGGGTTCTTCAATAAGCATATTTTTGTCTGCTGAGGCCTTTTGGAAGTAGTCTTCCAGTTTGAAGCCAAAATTGCCTCTTTTTTTTTTTTTAATAAGTTATTAAGAGGCAGCTATTGATCTGCCATTACTTGAGATGTGCAAGACCGGAATATGTGGAAAGAACTGTGTAAGAGCGTGTAATAGGAATAGTGAGGCCCATATGCAAGATCTCTCTTTAACGAAGTGCTTTGTTACTGTCTAGTAGTTTGATTGCAGCTGTCAATAGCTTATATGTCCAAAGACAACTGTTTTTCTGGCAGTCTTTTGGAAAAAGATGAAGCATGAAACTAAGTTTAGTTGATTTATTATTTATTATTTCAGTTCTACTGAATGCATTTACTGGAATAAATTGGAGACTTCAAAAATACTTTGAAATTTTCTCCATTGGTTAATATACAGCATTTGTGTTGCTTTTAAAGATGAAGTAGGGAGAAATTTTAGACTGTGAAAAAGTTTCCTGTTTCATAACTTGACATTGTTCTGAAGCTTTCCAAAACTTCAGGGTTATGTAGTCCTCTTGTAACATAGAGAGAAGAGGATAGAAATTCATTCTAGACTTCTCAGGACATCATGGGCAAGGTACAGTACAGTTATTTATACCTTTACTTACACAAAGGAGTTGTTCTGAAATAATTTGCATTACCAACATGCTCAAATACTTAGTTGTATGAGAGAGATTATTGGAATCTTGTTTTTAACTGTTGGGAGGGAATAGTGAAATGTTACTGGGTCTCTTTCCCACATTGATAGACTCACTGAAAATAGTCCTCTGCTGCCAACATGAGTAAAACAGCACTAAAAATAGTTTCTTCATTCAGAAGATTTAGATGATTTTGTGCCAACCAGAGGTTAAAGTATTACTACCTTAACCAGACTGATTAGGCCTATTGTGTTTGCAAACTTGGAAGAGGATGAAATGGTTCAGTGCTGTTCTCTCTCCTGTTTTTAAAATCCTGATATATAAAAGATAGTAGACCTTTCATAAATAAAATTTTTCTGTAGACTGCACTAATAGTTTTATAACTGTGTGACAGGGAATTTCCAGGTAGGAAGGAAGTGAGATCACTGATTAAAGAGACAAGCAGCTCCCTGTAGGCTGTTAGGAAATAATAACTTCATGTGCCACTTTCTGCTAAACCCGGCTGATGGCTCACAGGAGCATTCTTTATTGCTGATTAAGTAGCATTATGAAAATACTGCCTTGGTTATGTTAACTGAATGCCTCAGTATTTAAAGCTTAGAATGTCAAATAGTTCTAGCAGTCTCCTTTAACGTATCTTGTTGCATTGCTACTATCAAATTTCAGGTTTCCCACTTGCTTTTATTGAGGGTATTGTAAAAAAGGCAATCTTTCATTTGCAGACTGAGGTGTAGCCAAAAGCTCTTCTTTAATTATAGCCATTCATGCTGCTATGGTTAAGGGTCTGTCAGCATTTCCATTATAAACTTTTATTTTCAAGGGTTTGTAACAGAGCTGTGAAAACTTGCTGTGGGCTAAGACTTGTCATAGAAGGGTTTGAAAGTGTGCTTGTTTTCTTCCTTTCTTTTTTCTTAAAAGGCATCACAAAAACGGACCTCCACCATTTTTACACTACTGTATTTTAAAATAACCCTTTTCTGACCTTCCCTGTGTTTTGTTGTCTGCTAGAAAATTGCTGGTAACTTTTGATTGTTGTGTCTACCTACGCTTAGGGTATTTTAAATAAGCTGTTTTATACCATTGTTGTTTTTTTTTGTTATTGTTATTACTATTTTGGCATCCAAATACTTCAAATGAGCTATGACTTAGCAGGAAAAATTATTTTATTAGTCTTTGATCTGTGGAGAGTGGATAATTGGAAACAAGATGCTACTTGCTGGCACTTCCAAGTATTTGGTTTTCATAGTGAGATTCAGTATGAAAGTGTAAGATTGTATTTTAATACAGTCTCCTTTTAAAAAACATATGTAAAATAAACAGTCACACAAAAAACCTCAGTAAAATAAAAAATGTGACAAGATATAGACTTCCTTCTTAGGTTTACTTAGAGCCTTCAGCACCTAGCTCAGACATAAGGTTTTCATTACTTTTTTGTTTCTGCTTTTAAACAATACTTTAGATCCCTGAATTTTTTGTCCTTAATGAAAGGTAAATGTGGGATGCTTGCTCCATGTGTGCTTTCATTTGTTGCAAATTTCTAGTGCTTCCCATCATCTGAGTACCTCATGCCACAAAAAAACCCCAAACCCTAGGTTAATAAAAGTACAGGCATTTAATGGATTTGATTAAAACTCACTATTAAAATGGACACTGGCTTAGAGAAATTTACTGAGTACCTGGAAGACAGTAGGTTCCAGCATTTGTAATACGTTACTCTTAAAAAAGTGCTTGCAACATATTAAAATGTCTTTTATTGTAATCAGATAGATATTGCTCTGACATGAACTTTTTCTCGTTACCATCTTTCTGGTGTTTATTTTTTTGTAGTACATTAGAACTGAGTTACAGGATTATAAAATGTAAGTACATGGCCCGGTATAAAATCACTGCTGGTACTCTAAACATCTTTGTGTAGTTTCAGCGAGACTTACTATGGATTCTCATAGGAGAAGAGAGAACTACCACAAACCTAATAGCATAATAAACAGTGATTTTATTTATGAAGACAATATCTGAGTATTTATGCCAGCTTCTAATGCTCTGCCAAAGTTGTAGGATATGAAAAGTTACTGAAAAGTTCAGTGTGTAAAATTTCCTAAGTTTGTCTTTTTGTCTCTACATGAATGCTAACCAGGTAAACGTGTCTAATTAAAATCTCCATTAATAACTGAGCCATGGATAACGGCAGAAATGGATGTCTCTATCTGTCACAGTGTGTCTAGCCTTGAGGTTGAGAGAGAAATCATGATAGAAATGGATTTTCTATCCAGTATTATCTTCGCTATGGAAATGTATACTTATTTGTAATTTTTTTGCATTATATTTCCATCAAAAAATGCTGTGGGGAGCATTCTGAGACCAACAGGAGTTTCTCTTCCTTTCTCTGGTATTGCATTAGTCAGCAGATGGAGGAGGATGGAAAGGTCCTCCCCCCTTCCTCCCTCTTTTCTTCCCCTCCTCAGGGATTTTAGTGTTAGTCTTTGGAAAATGTATTTTTCTTAGGTTGAACTTCTGAAGACTGTGTTCAGAAAAGTTTGGAAAAGCATGAGTCTTCTCTTACCCATCCCTTCCCATGAGTATATTTAGAGCTACCAATATGATGTCCTGATAAGTACAGAGGGTAGCTCTGTGACAAAAACACCGAGCTGAGATTCAGGAGAACTTAGTTTGGCTCTGCCAGACTTACTGAGTGACCATCAGAAAGTCTCTGAATGTTGCTACGAGCTTTGTTCACCTGTATGGAAAATGGAAATAAGTCCTTCCTTTTTTGTCTTGCTGTTATAGGCTGGGAGGCAATTATAGGTTTGGGGAGCAAGCATGTCCAGCAGGACATGTGTTGGCTTGACCTATGATTTAAAATATTTTAGGGCTTTGAAGTGCAGGAATTCTCTTAATTAAGCTGAGGTATGAATGAATTTAAAGTAAATATAGTCTCTAAATGTTTTGGAACATGGAAAGTAAGCATTGCTTAGAATGTAGCACTGTTCTGAAAGGTTTATTGTGCCCAAATCCTTTCAAGTAATCTGTTTTGGTTTTCTGTGGGGCTACTACATGTGTTCTGAGCTACTTTTATTACTTTAAGGTATGGCTCTCATAATTAAAATTCAATTTCCTTTCTATTCCTCTTTCTTTACCTGGTATTGCACTGTTTTGTGTGTGTGTAAAATAACATCATATGCCTTTTGTGTTCTGATTTTCAAAGACAACTAGCTAAAACTGAAGTGTATTTTGATTGCATGTCCTCTGCTCTGAGAATATTACTATATTAATGAATGAAATGAGATACATTGCACTGAAGCTGTGTACCTAATACTTTGTTTGTGGAAGGTTCCTGTATTTGTCTAGGATTGCTTCAGGTTTGCTGGAGTATTTACTTCCACTTCTTACTATCAATTTTCTGGAATCTGTAAAAGGTCACATGAGAGCTGAATAATTGATTAAAATCAATTTCATATTAGTGTTTAGGATGTAATAGAGCATCTGCCATAGCATCGTTTTAAGAACAACCTGAAATAACAGAAGCAGTCAAGGAATCTGCCAAGCTTCTGATTGTTGATGCCCAAGTAATGCCAATCTTTTTAGATACATGAAGCTAAAGAAATTCTAGTGTAGTACTCTAATTATGAAGATATGCAGCTCTGTCCCCTGTGCTAGAGACTGGAACACTTTTCTGTCTTTCATCCATTGTACCCATTTTATCTACCAAAAATTAATTCACGTAGGCCTTTTTGTGGCCTACCTGACAGCAATACAAGACTTACTGTTGTGAAAGACTAAATACACAAAAAAAGAGTAAAATCATATCCAGGTGTAGTAAGAACCTGCTGGTTAGGATCCTGTTGTTTAGAAAAATATGTGCTTGTTCCCTGAAGGACAGAAAGTACAGATTTGTTTTCCGGTGGAAGTGTCTCACTTTTGAAACTGTTTTCCCCAAATGAACTTTCCTCTCTGTTTTCCTTCTTTTCTTCTTTGCCTGAAGTGTAAAAATGGCATTTCATATGGAATATTTTTTGTTGTGGATGTTAAAGAAATATTTTTGCCAGTAAAACCATTATATGCAAGTAGCATTCTAATCTCTTAATTTTGATTGTTTCTTTGTTACCTTACAAGATATATATTTCTTCTCTCTTTAGATATCTCTTGTCAGATTTAAGGCTTATTTAAAATGAAAAGAAAGCTGAAGCAATTTTCTTTATTCCATTTCAGTCTCCTAAGGCCTATTTCCCCCTGGTGAGCTCATAGCAACAGGGGGGTTTAAGGGAATTCAGCTTTCTGCAAATTAATGTCTCGCATCATGAAAATTCAGGACTTTTTTTTCTATATCTTGAAAAAGTAATACAGTGAGTGTGAGTATTATTTCTTGCCAGCGGGTGGAAAATGAATGATTTTGTCACAGTTTTACTGCTTGATGAGCAGTGTCCTGAGGGTCAGGCTTAAGTCTGTGTCACTATGCTGCTCATTACTCTTGAGCTAAATAAGGGCTGATTGGTTCTAAATTGCCTAGCACATGGGCCGCAGATGAGCTCAGTGAGTAGGGGATGACCTGCTATTCAGGCTGGGAGTAACCCCGGTGTGCAAATGCTGCATTAGAACACCGTGGGAGAATGAGAGGCTACCGACCGCTGCCAGCAAAAGAAATCGAAATGTAAAAACTCTTTGATGCTGCAATGTTAGAATTTGAAATGTAGGAAGTGACAGGTTGATGGTACTTATCAGCTTTGGCTGGATTAGAGAACAGTGTCATTTTGCTTATATAATGACAGAAGAATGAAGCTGGCTCCCAACTACTTTGCAGTGCAGAGCTGTGGCTGCCAGACTCAATGCTGCCTCCTACTGACAGCCTTCATGGAGGAATGGAGAAAGCGGATGGCGAGCCCGCTCAGATGTTCTTAGCCTGTTTTGTGTACTGAAGGATGCTCTGTGCATGTGTGCATCTATGCCTTTGTCTGCGTTCTCTTCTCCTAGCAGAGAAGCGGAACGACAGGCCTGATTGATAAAACCCTGAGCATACGTTTTGGGACAAGAGCAAGTCACTGTAGTCTTCTAGAACTGTTAGACTGCTCTTCTACTTGTACTGAACTGTACATGTGTATGTGTCTCTGCTTCACACGTAATATTTCCTTTGTACTCTTCTCTCCATTGCTAGACCCTCTGGAAGTAGATGATCTCTGGAGAGAAGAATTAATTTGTGTCTGCATGTTTTAAGGAAAGTTGACCTTTAAAGAGGAGAAAAAAATCTGCACAAACTCAAAGGAGAATCCTTATGCTAACTGAACAAATGAATATACTTGTCTTAATGGAGGAAAATGAAAAGCAAGCAAAGCACCCACCAGGCTTTGAACAAAAACATGGCTTATAGTAGCTTATGCTGTTCTGAGAGATTCAGTAGTTCAGTAGAATGATCTTTTTGTTTTGTTTTTTTCCCCCTCCCCATCCCCCTCCCAGGCAAAGAAGAATAGATAAATAGCCACTTCATTTTTTACGAGGCAGTTTCAGATTCTGGTAGTGATGACTGAAAACTACCAGCATGAGCCTCTCTCACTACTAACTCATGGGACTACCTTACTAGCAAAACAAATTGGCTGGCTCGTGAAACCAGCTACTAGATAAAGAGAAGGGATGAGTCTGAATGTAATCTGTGTTTTCTATTTATTTGTATACTCTAACTGTGAATATACCAGTTGATTCCTCATCCCCAGGGATGATTCTGCCCATGCTGAAATTCCTTCCGAGACATAAAAACAACTTCCAGTTTATTCGTTTCTAGGCATTGTAACCAAAAAAAAAAAAAGGAAGAAACAAGAAAACTGTGGCAGCAGGCTCACAAGCACAAACAGTTTTACTGTAAAACACTGTGAGTCTGTTGGAATGAGAGAGAAAAATTTTTAAAGAACATAATTAATGTGAGGCTTCAGCATTACTCGAAATGTGTTCTTAGTATTATCAATGTTTAATGGCTTCATATTGGATCACTTAAGATGAAAAACTGTTTAGCATGACTAGTTTTAGTAGATGAAAGTGTCGAGTTATAGAATAAATTGCACAGAAATTAAGTTTTGTCTGTATGCAGAAAAAAGTGTATGGTATTTCTAAGTGCTCAAATGCAGGGCAGAAACAGAATTTAAAATGATTTTGATATATTGGGAAAATGGTCATCAGCAAGAGGTAATAAAGTGAAGGCCAAGTACTGAAATTAGGAAGGAGAAGTATTAATACAAAACATGGAATGGTTGGCATGGCAGGAGTACTGTCAAAGCCTCAGGAGGCAGCATGTACCATGAGGTGATAGAAATAAAGGTGGCATTCACATCTGTGGTGAATTGAACTGTGACAGCTGACATAGCTGTTACCCCCATCTGTCCATCTTGCCCTTTCTCGTAGACTTTGCTGCCCGCTCAGCACGGATGGCTGCAAGACACATTAATCTGTTCCTGCACTAGCACGGTTTTCTGTCTGGCATACAGAAGAAAACCAAAATAAGTTTGTGAATGGCAGCTCCAGTGGATTCCCCAACATCTGCAAAAAGGAGGGCAAGGGGCTGTATTTATGCTTTGGCCTCTATTTACATGGCTCTCTATTTACTTTAATTTTTAAGAATATAAATGGCTGCAAGAAAATAATTATTTGAAATTTGGTTGAAATCTATCCATGGGCTAATTCCCATAACAGTAACTTTATTTCACGCACACAGGTTGTGTGATATTAGGAAGCAGGACTTAATGTGACTCCTCCTAAGAGGAAAAAAGCAACCCTCCTCCCTCCCCCCAAAAAGACACCCTTAAATATTGTTGTGTGGGGTACTAACGAAAGTGTTTTGGGTGAGATACAGGAGCTGCTTATTTTGTCTTTAGCTGTGGTTTTGTATGCAGTTCTGGACATAACAGTTTACAAAACATGTATGAATAAGTTGAAAATTGGAGAGCTTCTCAGAAGGGAATGACAAGGAGAGGAAGTTTGTAGAAGTTGGAAGGAATTTATTTTATTTGGAAAACCCTGAAGGGAGACATGGTAGAATGATCCAATATGTAAAGGAATGTAACAAAGAAGACAAGCTGTCTGTTGTTCTCCATCCCCGTGGCTTTAAGTTGGCTTAATTTGTGGCAGAAACAGTTTAGTTTGGTTATTTAGAGCATTGTGCAACTGTCAACACCATGGCAGACTGTAAAAGAGGGCTGTGGAATCGACTTTCATTTTTTTACTTTTTAGAGAATGCATTAGGCAAACATTTGTCAGGGATGGTCTTGGTAAGCTCAGCAGACTGCAGAGATGGACTTACTAGATGACTGTCGAGGTGCTTCCCAGCCCTTCATTTATGTTTCTGTGATTTCATATTAAGGAGTGCTAGATGCGGCTGACGACTGGGTATTAAGGATGCTTCCTAAGCAATATTCTCTGCTTTTCCTTACAGAACAAAACCTCAATGAAATCGGAAACTAAGGGGTACAAAAGAAACCAATACCTGAAACCGTAAATCTGCCATAAAGTTTGACTTTGGAAATCTGCCATTAATTTTGATTTGTAGTGTCAGTGTTCTTTTAACTTCTGCTTTCTGTTAGGGAAAAAAGCAAATGTGTTTACTACTTCTAAACAGTAATAATTTGTGGAATTTCTGCAGCGGGAGTGTCAAGGTGGCCTGTGCTGTGTGTTCACCAAAATGGATTCTGTTGAATCTGTATTCAAGTCTTGAAATCTGTGTAGAAAATGACTTAGGAAAATTTTAGACTTTTCCTAAAGGAAGATAGTTGAGACAGAGCATGTCTGTGTGCATTGTCATGTTTGTTTGTCTTGGAGCAAGTCCAAATGCCATTAATTGCCAGTGCCTTATGTGCATAAATGTTCCAGCTTTCTTGCCACTCGTGCTAAACCAGGAACAGTGAAAATGTGCCTAATGTGAAATGAGGCTGATACAGTAGGCCACCTTATCCTCCCTAAAGAAAATGGAAAGAGCAGAGCATGCTCTGCAATGTGTACATCCCGCATCATGTCATGCTCTTGTGGGGCTCCCTTCCTGACATCGTTACTGGGAGGAGCAAACAGAGAAGGTAAAAACAGTTGTTGTTTATTTAGTTCTCTGATAAGCTGAACTACTGTCTACTCGCTCCTCTTTTTCACAACCAGAAGGCCCTGTTTATCTCTAATCGGGGTTAATTAAAGCCTTAGGGCAATGCTGAGACCCTGCCAATGGCTGGAAGGTACAGGCATAATCACGGCTGCAGCTCCTCACTGTAGGGAATGGAGAGGTAACCGTGGGCTTATCACCAGCTCTGATAATACAGCTGTGCTAATTCTTTCTGAAAATACATGATTGAACTTTTTTGTCAAATAGTTCTGTTCATTTATTAATTTCAGAGTGTTAGCAAACAGTGGTATGAAGTCTCTGGTTTAATATGTATGCTTGCAAATCCATGTTAAGAAACAGAAACCTTTTGGTTTTATATATGGTAATGCAGTGACTACACAGGCAGCCACGGCAGCCATTATGCACTCAGCAGCCTTGAATATGCGTAATCTTTTACTGAGGGGCAGCAGAAGGGAGGGATAGGCAAGTACGTATGTGCTTGCCGGGACAATGAGGCTTCCTTTTACTGCCTTTTGCATTCCTGTGTTACTTACAAAAAGTCAACAGGGAGAATAAAAGCAAATATTTCATTGGCATTCTTTGTTTTCTTGGACATGAATATATTGATTAGTCATTGGTGATGTGCATTTGAAAATATTCCAGTAAGTGCTCCAGGTATCCGCCTAAAAATATTTTAAAGCTGCTAAAGATTTGCTCCTAGGGAATTCTTCCAATTCACACCACACCTGTATATTCTAGGGTGTTCTGCAGTGGCTTAATTTGGGGAGGAACTGGTGTGTGTGTGTGTGTGTGTGTGTGTGTGTGTGTACACACATGTGCGTGTTAAGTGTTGCATTTAGGTGGAGCTTTGTATTAGGTGCAAAGATGTCATCAGAAAGTAATGCACTGTGATCATCTTATTTCTTAAACAGTAATTAACTGTAGCACGGCCAGGATTATCCAAATGTCATAGGGAGAGTGAATATATTCAGATAATCGAGGGACTTTACAATGTAATTATTAGACATTAGGGAGACATGACCCTGTTTTGGATAACAGGGAGCTTTGGTTAATTGATGCTAGACTAATCAAAGTTTGGCCATTTTATTATTCTGGGACTCTAGGCTTTGCTAGAAAATATCTGTATGTATTTAGAAAAAAACTCAACATATAAAAGTGTAAGCCTAAGACTGAAACTTAAGATTGTACTTGTATTGCCTTGCTGTATTGAATTACTGTTGTCATGATTATAAGGGTTCAGAAATAATTTATATTGTCTGTAAATCATCCACATTTTATATCATAGTGAAAATTTAATACATTTTGATTCTGAGTCTTTATTTTGTAAAGGCATCTATTTTTCTAAGTCATCAAGAATGACTACTGATTTTTCTAAATAGAACTGAAAAAACTGAAGATTTTTTTCCTGCAGCCAAGAAATTTTTTTGTTTTATTTTCTTTCTCTGAAGAAAAGCTTTGATATGTGTACAGTGTGAGCATTATGACAGAAAATGCAGTTGATGCAGTCCCCCTTGAGCTTCATTGTCTTCTCCAAGATTAGAACACGAGGACATAAAACAGAATTTCATTTCATTAGAGTTCATTATGAAAGGGTTTTCACTGTACTGCTGTGATACTGAACCTCTGGAATTTCTAATGACTTAAGCCACCCTTTGGAAGATCTGAAGATTAAGTGTAGCGTTGCTAGGGTCTTTTACTGAAAGTTTCTCTATTGCTCTCTTTTTCTCTTTCTTTTTTTCTTCCTTGAAACAGGGTAATTTCTGAAAACTCTTCAGCAGTCCTATCTCCATGTAAATTAATACTGTAAATTGTGCTGTTAGTGAGGGTGGAGGGGAGTAGTAACAGTGGGTGGGGGGAGAAAAGAATTAAAATCATTCCAATAAATGGTTTAATTTATGCCTCAGCAGTTAAGCATGCTCCCGGTTAACAGAAATACCCTTCAGCTACACAGGATTTGGGAGGGTTGGAGGGCACTCATTTGCACATAAATAGCCATTAACTGATAAATTCCCAGAGGTCTCCTGTTGCATGCTAGTGGTTCTGACCTACTTAGCTAGCTTAAATTTGTTTTACAGAATTATTATAATTCCATCCTTGGTACTTAAACTTTGTGATTAATGCATGCCTCACAATACAATTAAAGTATAATTACACAGTTTTACAGTTTGCTATCATGGTGTTATTATTATTACAAAGAGCTGGATTTTGCAAATATTAGAAGAATTAGGGTTCTGATACCCATCACTGCTGTTATTAAGTGATTAAGTTAAATGGGACCCCTTTATGTCTGAAGAATGAATTGGAGAGAGAGGAATCATTAACTAACACATCAGATGGTTTCTAAGTGATTGAGGAAGAGATGTGTGGTAGCGTGTTTTTTTTGGGGGGGGGGGGGGGGGGGGAGGGCTGGGGTTTTTTTTTACACATCTGTAGACCATAGGTGCAAATACCTTTTGTTCATCTTTGCCAGCTGCCAGTGATATGCTGTAGCAAATCTGTGCCTTAGTGCTAAAAGTTTCTACTAAGTTTCTACTAAGCATCTCCTTTTTGTAATCTGTTATAAATCATTTGCCTGTGTTAAACATCTGATATTGTTAGACTTTTGAAGCTTTTTATTACAGGGTTAGTTGCTTTGATACCTTTGTTAGAAACACTAAAGGCCAGAGAAACAGTCCAATAGATCTGTGCGCATAGGCTGGAATGCGCATGGAAAGACTGTATAGATTTTGTTTTGTGCTCTGAAAACCCAGAGCAATTCTCTGAGGTATATGTGGGTTGGAGTAGCATGAGAATATTCTATATTTATACTGGCTGCAAATAACACTAAGTCACAAACACTGCTGGTTTTGCCTTAGGGTAACCTTGTAAGGGTTCCTGGCCTTCCTGGTTTTTCTAGCTGCACCTAGTTCTGCGTCTGCTGTTCACTCCTCAGGAAGGAGTGATGTGAGAATCATTATGTTACTTACATGTGACCCAAGAATCACATCTGTATTGTGTAATTCTCCTTGTATCCTTTTTATGCAAATGCAACTGAACCGGAAAACCTAAATCTTTACGTTAACCAGTAATAAAATTAGTAAATCAAAGGACTGACAAATAATCCTTTACAATATTTCCTTATCCTAATATAAGTTACAAATCTAATTTTACTTTCTTTATCTGTGAGTATGGGTTACATTGCACATTTCAGTGTTAGGAAAGGTATCAGTTGACACATTTTCTGAATTTTCAGTCTGTTCTTCTGAAGCTCTTAAGGTTACCCTATAACAATTTTTAGCCATAATTGCATAGTGGAAACTCCAAACTGTACAAAATCGAATGTTGCATCCTCAAGTCCTATTTGATCCAGTGTCTTGGATTTCATTTTTGCTTAGTTTGAAATGACCTGTTGCTTTTGTGGTTTTCTGGTCTCTAAGTTGTACTATTCATTTCCTTAACCATGAAAATATTTCTTCTTTTTAATTCTAGAGAACACACAGGGCAAAAGGCAAGTAGAAATCTTTTCCTTGGAATGCCTTCTTTCACATCTGTAATTTTAGTCTATAGTATTGTACTGTGCTGTACATGTGTACTATGCTATTACGATAATATAATCTCTGCTTTCACTATTATCATTTGCTGTCATTGAGGTCAGAAAACATTGGTCATTATTACTGATACATGAAAGCACGTGAGCAGGTAGCCAGTAATTATGCTTGGAAGAATTTAGTGTATTTCAGTGCTTCTTACTTGAATATATGTGAATTGGTTTTATTTCTAGTCTTTAAAAAATTACTGTGTAGAAGTGATTTAAATCATTTTCATGTGGCACAGCAAAAATGCAAAAGCACATTACCAGAAAGAAATGGTCAGCAGTAAGAGCTGTTTTGCAAAGTTGGCTTGCAACAACTACCCCACTATGAGGAGAAAACAGTTATCCCGTAATAAGAAGACTAATGAATTCAGAAATCCATTGATTATACTGGCTCTGGGTAGATTATGTGCAGACTTGCTTCAAGGAGAGGAATTTATGAAATGTTTGCCGCATCCAGCAAGCACTGCTGCTATAATACAGCTGCCTCCTCAGTGGTTTGCTTTGATCCTGTGGAATGAAAGGACAGGAGGATCAGCTCAGGTCTAAATGAGATTACAGCTGGTTCGGCAGCTTATCTGGTCTAATGCCAACTAGTGTGGCTTTGCACGTCCTAAGGGGTTTACAACAGAAACTGTTTATTGAGTATCATCGGTTTACTCAACACAAGCAGGCTAATCCTTCCCAGCCTCAGCATGTTGTAGGATTGTGCATGAGCCAAACCAAAAGCTGGTGTAGCCAGGGCCTCCAGAGCCCTTTGTCTCGCTTCATATTGATTTTTTTACCTGTGTTAAAGACGGTAAAAAATAAAACCAATAACCAGCCCTATTGTGAGCAAAAGGTTAATCTGACCTAAAATCTTACAAAAGCATCTTTTAACCCTAGCAGGGATGGCAGCCTTTCTCTGACTTCACTCAAGGGATTTTATAGTTTCAGGTTTTGAAGAGAAAGACAGGAAAAACAGCTAAAACATTTAACTCTGTATGTCTTGCAAGGTCTCTGCAATCTTTTAGCTGCTTCACAGCAAACTTTAAACAATTATTTCTGAGTAGCAACCACTGTTAACAGGGTATCATCTAGCTGGGGTGCATGATGACATGCAGTAAGACCACGATATGCTGCGTATAGGTAGAAAGTACTGGGAGCTTGTAGGCATCCCAGGGGTTGTCCTGTTTTTTCACTGTAGTGTCTTTTGTGTGTAAAAAAAAANAAAAAAAAAAAAAAAGTCAGAAAATGCCTTGATCAGTTGCTTTCTCCTAAAAGAAATTAGGAACTGGGCAAAAGTGTTTTAAGGATTGAAAAAAAATAAAATTACAGAACAGGCCCACAGAAGCAAGCAGAATGTTTTAAAAAATTCTGTGCCGCAAGTTCTTACTCCTAACGAACATCCCTTTCTGTTTTCATATGGAAGAAAATTGAATATTGGATGTAATAGTATTTTACTGAATATGTTTCCTGTCTGAGGTGAGTCTCTGTTTCAGAAGACATTGCAGTGTGTGGCAGTTTATTATCAAGTGATCTGGTTTTTCTCGTATAGAGAAGGAATAGACTAAACACTACGAAAACCTGCAGAGTAATAACAATACCTTTTTAGTGGAAAAAACACAGGAGGTTACAGAATCTGCATCACTGGAGATATGTGGGAATTGATTAGTTACCTATATTTGTAGACTGCGTATGCTTTAGGAATAATTAAATCAATTCTGCCATGACACAGGGAGCTGAATCTGGTGACATACCTTTCATTGACGTATGGCACACCTAAACTGGGAACCGTTTCAAAGAGAGTGTTGAATACTAACTAAAAGAAAAGATGGCAGTAGTTTGAGGAAATATGAATGGTTGTTTTCTGTTTACTTCACTTAATTGGAATGAATGTGTATTTTAAGCTAAATGTAAGCAAAGAGGTTGCCGTGGATACCATGGAGGCATTGTGACTGCTGTGTGGTGAAATCACTAAAAATGATGTTTAAGGTAAACATGAACTTTACACAATATTTAAACCTAATGGACAAGATGTGTACAAGTTGAAAATGTAATATTTATCCAATCATTCCTATTTTATCAAATCTGGTCTTAAAGCAATTGGTTGCTCTCATGTAGTATTACATTTTTAGTACATTTGGAGATAAAAGCTATTGTTGGTGATTGCTTAAACTCTCTTTGTTCAGTCATCTGAACAGTGTAAATCAAAGCATTTTGTCAGACTGTGAGAAGTTTCGCCTAGATAATGCTTCCCACACATGCAGGTCACCAAATAAATTATGTTCATGGTTTTACAGAATAGCTGGCGCTGGAAGTTAAATGGATGCCCAGTGGTAGAACTCATAAAACATTTTCCTGTTAACACGGCCGGGCAGAATTGACATTGTTGATGGTAGCTTTGATCTAATAAACCATCAGTTCTAACAGTGATTTTTTTTTTTTAATGTGTTTCTGAGGGGATGATGATAAAAGTTTAGCGAGCCTACAGTTCTTCCTGAATGACAGAAAATCAGCTCTACTGTCTGTATTGCCAGATGTTGGGAACAATGTTAGTAGGGGATGTTTTGTACCCAAAGTAATCTCCTTCACTAGAAAGATGCATTACATGAACAGCATCCTTTAAAATAACAGATACTCTGTAAAGAACAAAATTGATTTTCAGGAAAGAAGTGCAATATTTTGTTTGAGAATTTGGAAACAAGTTACTTCATTATCTTGACTACAAGCTGCCTGCCTTCCAAAATTTATTTTATCTCTTGGTTTAGGAAAATCTTTTGCTCTCTACTTAGAGTATATGACTCCCAGCAAGTTGCTAGAGAGCATACATATGCATATAGTGTTGGGTTTTCTGCATAGACAGCTAGCGAGGAGCAAAAGTTTCATTTGAAACAGCTTTTTTAAAACTTCACATTTGAACTACAATTCTTCTCTCTGTCATGTTCTTGTTTTAAATTAAGAGAAATAATAAAACGCACAAAAAAGTGTTTTCTAAGGCTTACTATGTAAAAATAAGGATGTCATGATAATAATGAAGTGCTACACATATGATAATGATAAGAAAGGTGGTTACTGGAAACTATATTCAGAATGTCTGAAAAGTTAATTATGGGTAATAGCAGTAATTTTTTTCTTTTTGGTTTTCAGTGTTTGGGGTTTATGTTTTGATGCTGTTCCTTTATCTCCTCTCAAGACTTTGTATAGCTATTCTTACAGTCCATTTTGCATCTCCTGATCAGATCAGAAAATTTAAACTGAGATAACATCAATCAACATTTGAATTTCTGCAGCCAGGATTGGTGTTTGAGAAGTTTCTCTGTCTTCTTGGTACTTAAGTCTGGGTGAGAACATAATGACAGAAACTGGATGTCTCAAGCTGTGGTAGATAGAGGAAAACACTTGAAAGAGATGGCAAGTGGACCTGTGTGAATTTGTTCCAAGCAATTTGCCAAACTTTGGTATTCATAGCTTGGCTAAAAACAGTTTTAATGATCTTTACAGGGTCAGAAATTCACCATCACATTTTCCAAATTGTAAATTTTTCCAAATGTTCTGTATATTTTTGATGTATTTGAATAAAACACCATGAACTTATGAAGAGATCCCTTTTAGTACAGTTCATAAAATTATAAGTGTACCAGAATGTGACTGCCTGATCCCCAGTATCTGTAACAGGGAGTCCCTCAAACTGCTGGGCTCTGAATTCTAAAGAGAAGTCTGTTTAAGATCAACCTATTAAGCTTTGAAGATTTTTTAGGTATCTCTAATGTGTGGAAAAATTACTTTTTAGAAGGCGTAAACAGTATACTACAGAAGATACGCGCTTGTCCCATCATTACAATTCTATGTCAGCTGGGATTATCTTGATCCCAGAGTCCCAGGAAAGAACTGAAGGCAGGATGCTTTTTGAAAATTGATTACACTTAAAAAATGGATTTCACTACTGGCCTGTCAGAGCCAGTTGACTGGCATTCCAGTCACACTGTATAGTTATCATTTTGCATGAAGTATTTTCTTTTTTTCTGAACAGAAAACAGTAAGGGATTAGTATAAGAGACTTAAGTTTTCTAAAGTTAGAAAATTTTTGTATCAGACTCTGGTCCATTGTGCAGCTACAGATTGCTGCACTTTGTTGCCCTCCTGGTGTTCCAGAGGAATGCGTTTCAAATAAACTGTATCACATAAGTAGGTAGCATTTTGGGTTCCCAGTACAAGAAAGATATTGACATACTGGATTAAGGCCAGCAGAAGATCACTAAGATGGTTGGGGAGCTGGAGCACATGCCTTGGGAGGGGAGGCTGAGAGAACTGAGTTTGTTCAGCCTTAAGAAAAGGTGGTTTGGGGTGGGGGGAAACATTTCTTTATCTGCAGCTGCCTAATTGGAGGTTTTAGATAAGACGGAGCCAGACTCTTCTCAGAGGTGCGCAGTGGTAAGACGAGAGGCAACGGAGTGAAGTTATGATGAAGGAAATTTTAATTAGATAAGATTTTCACAGTGAGGGGAGTCAAACATTGGAACAGGTTTCTTAGTGAGGTTGTAAAATTTCCCTCCTTGGAGGTATTCAGAACTCGACTGGACAAGTCCCTGAGCACCCTCGTCTAACTGGCCCTGCTTTAAACAGGAGTTGAACCAGGTGACCTCCAGAGGTCCCTTCCAGCTTAAATTACTCTATGATTCTAGCTCTTCAAAAAAAGAACACTATTTAACAGATGAGATGATTTCTAGAAGATGAAGAATTTTAGAGGTTTTGCTCTAACAGAAGAGTTCTCTGAAAAGTACACATTTGAAGTCTACAGTTAATCTCTGTAGTAGTAACCTGACTGAAATCAGAAGCACTCATTTTTTCACTTCAGCATTTCTGCTTTGTTTARGTTTGCTAGATACACAGGCATTCTGATACTGATATAATATAAATTATATTCACATCTGATTCATTTTATAGTGACATGAAAGATTTCCATATACCTTCATCAAGGGTTTCTGAGGAAGAATGGAGAATGTGTTTTTTGTGCTCAACAGTATTTATTCAAGGCAGGACTGTGGTATAAGATGATACTTTTTAATATGCAACATTTTTTTAGAACTTTGAAAGCAAAGGCTCACTGGAAAGGCCTTGACTGCATTGAGTGAATCTTTCTTTTGAATATTTTGAAGAAAGGTGGTGTTTAGCCTCGCTTAGGACCATTTGCTCCCTGTTATTTGCTTTGACCCTTGAATCTTCAGTTGAGTTTACATCCTGCTCTGATGGCAAGGTGGAACAGCTATCATGGAAAGCTGTTAAAAACGGTCTTGAGTACAGATAATAGTTGCTGTTCCCAGCTAAAAAATGTAACAGCTAATACTGTCTGTTCCCTATATGACAGATATTAGTCTTTATGTTCCTCATAGGCTATAAACTTGAAAAAAGACCGTCTAAAGTGATCTAGACTTCCTGTTCTTTTATAAGATACTTTAGAAACCAAATTTAATCTCATATTTTAAAAAGTTAATTGAAATTGTATCCCTATAATTTCGACTTACAGAAATGAAATTACAAATTCTCCTTAGTTTTCTAACAAATCTTTTAAATAAAAGATGGCTTTGTTTGTTTGTTTTTTAAAAAAAAAGGGGCAAGGAACCTTTTGGTCAGGGTTGACCACAGAACTCCCAAGGATCCCAGCAGAGCCCTCCCTGATGTGACAGGAAGTGTCTGTCATACTGGCATATGACATTTGCCACCAGAATGCTCGATATCTTTTCTTTGCTTTTCAGGTGGGTCCTAGTGATGGTGTTGAAGTGTGTTTTGTGTTTTTCTTTTAAACTCTCATCATGTGATATGACATGAATTTAACTCTCCTGGGAATTGCCAAGATATTTTGGGGAGATAGGGAGTAACTTTGTGTGTCTGTGTGTTCAGTTTATAATTAGAGTGCATTAAAGATAACAGGATAACTGTGATCATAGCGTAATTCTGTGTAGTACAGGGGAAAGGCTAACTAGGCTGAACACCAGTGAAGGTAATGGAGGAAAAATTGTATTTGAGCTCAAATTAGCTGCCTGATTTTCCCAAGACTGTTCCATAGACTGAAATGTGAACTGGTTACACTGAATTCACATACAAGTTATGTAGTTTTTGCTGCTTTTTCAACCTATACTCAGTTAAATGTGGTTAGGAAAAATGAGAGCTGACTGGCACAAATTTGGTAGGGTGGCTGAAGAGGATGTAGCATTCCCTCTCAGGGGTCCTCAGCAAAGCAGTCTAGAGCTTTGTTGCTGCTAATTTAAATTATGGTTATAACAACCTGTCCTTTCTGTGATGTAGTTTACACCCTTTGAGAAGAGTTAAGGAGAAAGTGCTAACTAATATTCTGCAGCTCTGGTTGTTTGGCTTTTCTGTACTGTTATGTTTTAGGGTTGTGTCTGTTCTTGTTAATATCTTTACTCTGTCTTTGAGCGTAATAAAGATGTTGGGGATTTCTTGTTCTCCCTGTATGTTTTCGAAGTATTACTGAGCACACACAACATGCTCTCACAGTTAACGCAGGGTTCTCTATTACTGTGCTTAGCTATAGAGAGGATTATATTAAACTCAGTAACCTTGCTGAAGCCCCTTTGTACATTGTTGCTATATTGATAATCTTCACATGATTCAGCTGCAGCTGAAAACCTTTTATTCACAGAATTAACACTTTCCATCCCAGTGAAGATGGGAATCTTTCCTATCAGCAGACAAGCTCTTTGATGTGTAACAGATAAATAATTTTTTTGTTGTGGTCCTGCAGATGCTGCCTTGGACGTTGCTTCAGCTGGACATATACAGGGAATGCTCATCAGGCCTTAGCCATTCAAAAAAATCGGTAAAATAAATCATTTATAATGCCCTAAAATAAATTAGTGAATAACAATGGGACTGTTGCGCTGATTGCTAACAAAACAGTCAGTGTTTTAGGAAAATAAAGTGAATTTCTTAAAAAAAAACAAAAAACAAAAAACAAAAAACTCACAAATAAGTAATTAAGAAAAAATTTTCCTGGTATTCTGCACCTAAAAATGAAGAAGCAGTATTACCTATGTACCAGTAAATTGAAGGAGCAATACAAGAAGTGTTGAGATTTTGTATCTGTTAATGAACAGCTTTCCTCTGAAAGGTGAATTTAAATACCTAGAAAATATTAGAACTTTTTAACCTAACTCCAGTTTTGCACATTATAGAATCACATTTTCGGGGACATTTACTTTGCCTTTCTTTAAAGTAAGAGAAATCCAGTCAGTGGACAAAAATTTCAAGCTTGATTTCTTTTCTCTTTTTCCATAATTTTGTTTTGTGCCAGGTGATTTTGTTTTATTCTAGGTCTCTACCAGTTTCTTGCTGTCTCCTGTAATTTAGCGAGAGGTGTTTCAGGTAAACTGCTGGCCCATTTCTTAATATATTTGTTACAACTTACATCAAGCAACAGATAGAAGATTCCTGCAAGTGTTCATATGACAGCTTTCACTTGCACGGTTATGGCATCTGTTTTGCCTTGATCATTGCAAGTCTCACTGCAACCGCAGCTGTCTGGGAGAGTCACTAGGACAGGACAAGCTGGGTACGTCACGTTCCAGGTTTGTCTTCCCCCATACAGCATGTGGGGGAAAGGTCACTGAAGGAAGACTGCGATGAAAGAAGTAGTGCAATAGAAGTGGGAGAGTGGACTGTGCTTGGAGGACACTCTGTTCCATGTTTTTTTCTTTCTAAGTTAACTTTGCAGCGTTTTCTGTGTCCACTTTCCTATTTGAAAGATTTCCATGTTTTTTGCTGCAGCTCCACAAGTTTTAAAATAGGCTTTTACATCCTCTTGCTTCTGCCAAGTTTGTTAGTGGTATCCTGGGAACTTTTGCTGCTCCCCAGTAAAGGACAGGAATGCTCAGGCTTATACTGCTCTGGCACGGCTTCTGGCTTCCAGTAGAAAAAAAAGTAAAGGACAATATGTGAATTGCACCGCAGATATTGAGTCATCTTTGTCTCTCCTATGTGCTACTTGCTTCTAAAATTCCAGAAGGCTAACTCCCAAAGAATGAAAATCTTTAAAGTTTCAAGGGATGTAGCTTCATAATACTTGTACAAGAGGCAGAGAATATACAAGACAAAGGTGATTTTGGACTGTGTCCTCCTTCTGATGAGAAATGTTAAGGGGGATCATCTTGCTCAGCCTTCTACATCCAGAATGCTCAGAATGCACTTTGTCTCTCTTTTCTAGCCTTTGCCACATCCAGAAATACAGCAGCTTTACAAACTGACACCTCTTCTTTTCAATACTTGGTTCGAAAACTTTGAAATGGATTAGGTCATGGTTGCTTTTAGCAACTTCTGTGAATCCCTGATCAGGAGTGGATCAAGCAATGAGAGATAAGCTTGCTGTTCTATAGTCTGAGCTTTTGTGGATGCATAGGTCATCATCCTGAACCCTGAAAGTCACTGGATAGCCAGTCAAGAATTATTTAAGAATAATATTGAATTGTTATTTCGATTAAGACATATGTAGCAATCAGGAAGCAAACTTACTGAGATTTTATATTTGTGAGATTTGATTGCTGTTTTTTCATTACTGTGTACATCTCACATGAAATAATAGTTCAATAATTACTCAGTTAATTCCATATATCATAACGTATTATTGTTTCCATTCTGCCATGTAAAAGAAAAACCTGAGACTTTCGCTTCATCTTTCTTCGCGTTACAGGCTTTTTGAAGTGTTACATTCAAATCTAAAGAGTTTAGCAAAGAACATAGCTCTGCCAGATTCCTCCTTATTACTTTGAGGCAAAGAAGAGCCAAATTTCTTGAGTCATTTTTTCTAAAGAAGTAGATGCCAAATGATGTATTACGGCATCTGTTGTCAAAAGTAATTTGTTATGAGTATTGACTTATAATTTGAATAGGGGATGTTTCCCATTTTTGGTTATTACAGGGCCAGCAGCAATGATTGGTGATTTCCTTTTTGAACTTGGAAAGCTTTATAAAGAGTGCTGCTTTAGATTGATCTACTTCTTATTTTATATCAAAATCATAATCAAGTGCTTTTATTTGTGCAGTTGATTGACTTACTTGTAGAAGCCATATAAAACAAACAAAAAACTCAGAAACAGTCACAAAGTATAATAAAGATTATTAAAAAATAGTCACAAAGTATAATAAAGATTATTAAAAAGTCATAAGGGCTTTAGCTGTAGATAGTGTAGTTATTTAATGTATTTTTAATTACTGACTACTTGCATTGTATTTATATACACATATATACACACCTAAATACTGTCTGAGAAATGAAACTTGTCTTCAGTCTTGAAATCAATTCAAGGAAAAAAAAAAGCAGTTATTTACAATGGTTAACTCTTTTTGAAATATTTGCATCTTCAAAGAGGTTTATATAATTTGCTGAATATGTTTAGTAACTGAGCAGGCCCTTTAGTATAAGATGTTTTCTGTTGGTAGTATTTAACTTGGAAAGGTGACCCTGAGCTAAATTGAAATGTGCGATTTGAATGCCCATAGGCTGCCATTCATTGGTTTGATTGGGGGAGATTATCTGTATTTTTAATATACTTTAATTACTATGCTTATATAAATCGTCACATTAGAAGCTTCTTAACTCTTGGGTCTGTTCTGTCAATGATCCACTAACAATAGAGATATACTAGGGTCTTCCACTGAGATTTGAAGATTTATGCTGTCAATGAAAGAACTGGAGTGGTTCTATTTAAACCTGCTGTGTGTTTAGTAAGAGTGTGTGGTCTGCTTCTACTCAGCAGCAACTGATGTGTGGTAAACTGAAAGAATCTGTAGCCTTTCTTATTTTGATAATAGGCATTTTTTTAATGAAGAGAACATAATGCAGCATATGTTTTAGGATGCTTAGGGGAAATGGTTTCCTGATATGCACATGAAAAAATGGGGAACAATTTGATTAGGGTTTTGGGGGGCAGTATCATTTAGCAATGATTAGCTAAGGCTGTACAGAGAAGCTGTCCTAATTGAAATACTCCCCTAATGTCTGTGTGCATCTCTTATAGCCTGTTAGATGCTTTGCTTTTTAAATATATTTATTTATTTATTTAAATCCTTTAAATTGAGGTGCGAAGGATGTCAATCCCAGAGTGTCATGGTGATTTAGGACTTTTTTGACTTCTTGCTCCGAAGTGCTGTGCCATCTGCCTGCCTGCCAGCTCCATTCAGATGATCTGGCAGGATACTAGAACTTTGAAGACTCCTACCCTCGAGTAGTGTAGGATTCTTCAAAGTTACAGTGGTCTGATGGCCTAGAATAACAGGTCCAGCTGAGCAGCAACTCATTTGACATGTACAGCCTGCATGTCTTTTAAATCAAATTAATTTGAATATTTTGATAACTTTCCTTCAAAAGATATAACATATAGCTCAAATAAAGAAATTAGGTTCCTACAATTAGTTGCTTCAATGCCTACATTTTAGGCGTGTGGCCTTACAGAGTAGGAGTCAAAACCCAGAGTTAAGCACTTTTGCTCCCTTTGAACATATGGGGAGAAGCAGGTATTTCAGAAGGGTGATCTCCCCCAGAAATCTTGTATGCTGAGTGGGAATTAGCCTACTGCTAGCCTACAGAGAATGCAAAGTGAAGGATTGAATCTGATCTGCTTCTGGTGGGACCAGAGGTGTCTGAATCAATGTCATGAAGAGCAAAATTCTGTCTGCTTGGAACCACTGGGGAGTCCTAACATAAGATTGGGAGGGAAGAGTATCATGGGTTCCAGTCCTTGTTCTAGGATTTTGGAGTTTTTATCCAGGGACTTATTTAACGTAAAACTCGCAATCCAAGGAGCAGAGTCTGATCCCAAAACCAGACTGCCAAAACTGGACCCAGGTGCCCTGCCCCCTGCAGCTTTGAGTCATTGGTGCTATATAAAAATGTGTATTCAAGTTTTAAAATGACGATAGCTACTGCTGCACTCTGTGCAGCTTGCTTTTGTTGGTATGGGTTAGTAATGGTCAGATTTCAGGGCCCCGGTAGGTAGAAATAGTTAGATGCTCAGCTCAAGGCATTTGTGGGCATTTGTGGCCAAATTTGTGGGCATTTGTGGTCAAAGGAGGGTGATATAACTACTAAGTGAGCGGTCTGGGAATTATGATTTGAGAATCTGAGATCTGTTTGTGCCCTGTTTTTTAACCACTACATCCTTTACTCCTACTCTCCTCTCTTTGGATTTCACCCAACGTTTGAGACATGTCAGTTTGCCTATGCTTCACATTGTTGTGCCTGATGAAGACATGTTGTAACGTTGTGATGTGCTATATAGCCTGAGCTATAAAAAACTTGAGTACAAATGGATGAGTTAAAGAAGCATTTAATAAAAATTGTCCTGCATGTTACAGTTCTGAACAGCATCCTTTTTCCTTCACCTTCCTACCCTACTACTTCATCACACCAAGCAGTTACATATACACATACATAACCAGACATATTATTCAGACATGCTTTTTGCAGTAAACATTTAAACATGCAGTTTATTTTGGATTACTGAAGCAGATTAAACCGAAGGAAGAACACTGAAACATGCTGTAATAAATACTGGGCTGATAGAGGCATGCTAATGTTTGATAATATTTTATCATTATTTTTCCAGTTCTGTTTGTACAGTCTGCAATACAGCACTGTGGTGGTGATGCTATCATTATAGCTCAGACAACACTGACACTTTCATTATAAACTCATTTTTCCAAATGTTTCTGTTAAAGGATGGGAAAATCTATTTTTGGCCTTCAGTTTCTCATGTTGCTTATCCTTCTGAAATCTTTTTTTTATTTCCCCAAAGGTTGCGTTAAAATTCTGTGCTCTTTGTTTTTGAGTTATCAGAGAGTGAAAAGGCTGTTGCTTAAATATTAAGAAACTTCACAGGCACTTTGTATGTATGTTGCAGATACAGAAACAACTTAAATTGAGAGATTCTGACTTGATGTGGGATTACTTCTTCCACTGGGTTGCTACTGCAGTCACACCAGTCTCAATGTATTGGGTGCTATATAAAGGGATATAAAAAAGAATCTATGTCCCACAGAGCTCAAAGCCAGATTGAGAAGAGGACTTAGATGTTTGATCAGTTAGGTAGAATTTAGTTAAATTCCTTCATGGGTGTTCCACAGAAACTCTACCTAAACTACTTCAAGTGTCGAGAGTTTCCATTCTAACCACTAAGTCCTCATGGTACTTGTAATGCATGTGCCCAGGGACACTGCTGTTTCCACAGGCCTTAGCTGTTCAGCATCCAGCTTAGGCACTTTGAGGCCCATAAACTAGGTGCGTGTACACTTAAAATTCTTGTAAGCATGCTCTCAGTGCACCTAATAAACACACTGATAATGAGTTCACTGCAGAGCTCTGCAGCCCTGCCTACCTTCATTCCAAACTGTGGCCAAGGAAGGGAAGGCCACCTTCTTCCACATTATGTCAAGTGGTCATTCACCAGTGATTAAGAAACCCAAGGCCTTTACCATGGGATGCCTGAAATCCGCATCTGTGACTTTTCATCAGTCTCAAAGCACGGATTAGCTGGGGTGCTTCACTCTCTACTTGGAGAACCAACTATGCACCCAGAGTGCCATTTTCATGGATCCAGAAAGAGAACATGTGAAAGAGAGTTAGGATAACGAAGTTTGTTATTTCAGACTTGGAGATAGATGCTGAAGTCAACAGGAAAGGTGACTTTTCACAGCTTTTTTTCATCATTTCCTATGGGCTAATTTTGGCATCATGCTGCTCAGGTGCTGGCTGTTACAAATTTCTTTGCCTGGTTCCTACTTCTTCTGTATACTAGAGAGGAAATATTGGCTATTAATTTTAGCTTGAGAATTCCAGTCTGGAAGCTGCTTGTATTAAAAGCTGGTCTGTATCTAAACTGAGCAGTGTTGAGGTGCATTACAGGTATCACAGAAGTGTTGGTCAGAAGGAGGAGGTCCCCTAGTCCAACCTTCTGCTCAAAAAGTCTCCTGCTTTGGGTCATGCTGGCCAAGCCTTTGTCTAGGTGAGTCTCAAAAGTCTCCAGGGACGGAGATTCCCCCAGGGTAAACTGGTGGGGTGCTGCACCCTGCTCCCAGAGCAGGGACTCGGCCACAACTTACCACAGTCCTGTTTGGCCTGTGCTCCAGATTTTGTTTCTAGTGGAAACAAAGAGAAAAGGAAAGCTCATGTGCATCCAGGTTGCACCTTGATATTTCATGAAAGCAGACCTGAACCCAGCTGCAACCTTTTTGTCCTTGCCTTTGCGAATGTCAGTATTGTAGTCCATACTTAAACTAGTCTTTTTATATGTTTTTGAAAAATTCTATATAAAAATAATGAACTTGGTCTACAAACTTGTTCTCCTTCCCACTGATTTCTTTGCATTATATTTTGTGGTAGTGTAATGGGTTACAGTTTCAGAAAAGTACATATACTTTCGTGTAAACTGCGTATTTGGATCACAGACTTCGAAATAAATAATGCTTATGGAAAAACTACGAAGTAGAAGTTGAATAGTGAGCTTGTTAATATGAGAGTTAGGATCCATATGGATCAATGAAATAAATGCTATAGTTGGGGTTTTCTATAACTGTTGTGTAACTAAATGACATAATAGTCAACTAGATGAATGCCTATACTGAATTATTTTCAAAAGCATATGGAGAGCATCTCTTCCAACTTAATTCTGGGTAGAACTAATTACTGGGAACTTTTATGACTTTTTGGAAAGCTTGCTTACAATTCTAGTCATCGTAAGAAGCAACAGTTGAGGGGAAATGAAAGGAAGAAATGAGTAGAGGTATTAAAGAAGTATTGATGTTTTATGACATTTGAAGAAAGTAAAACTGAGTGAATAATTTTGAACTAAATTCTGAAATACTGCTTAGTAAATATTGTTTGGTCATTAAAGCTGAATGAACTGCTCTTTTTCTAGCAAAGATCTCAGAGTTTTATTCCTGTAGTATTAGCAAAAATTTTGAGTGTATCACTACAGTATGATTTATACAACCACAGAAAGTGTGGCTGCATAGGTTTCTGCAGGACAGCCCAATATTTTGCCATACAATAGTGCTATATAATCTGTTCGTATTGGCAAGTGAGAAAGGAAGGGAAGCAAAAACACCTTTCCTTAGGGAATGGAGTACTGTTAACATTGGCATTTTATTTTGGATTTCATTTTTATGCCATCTTTATTGTATATCTTGTTGCTGATCTCTTCAGCAGAAACAAATATGCTTTTCATTGTGTTAGTGTGATTTTTGATTTTTGGGAGACATTAGGTTGATAACTTTTTATTGCTGCCCGCATTTCCCAGTCATTGACGTTACCTTTGTGTCTGGGCTTTGTCAAGGGAATGTAAAGCTGTTCTGTCATCTTCACTGAAATCAAAACTCAGTTTTTTTGTTCCCTGGATCAACTAACTTCCATATCTTTTCAATTCTTTGTGCTGAAATCTTCATAATTACCAGATAGTTGATGAAGCCTTAGCTTCCCCTGGCCACTTCTGTTGCGTCTGACACCACTATGACAACATTAAAAGAGGACCAAGCCAAAATGCATTTGCTGCCAAAATACCAAAACAAGAAACTGCATTGAAAGTATTACGGTGAGGCAGCAAGAGGGAGAGGGTTTGGAAGGGAAATGTCAGTGTCATATTATTCAGGTCCATTGATCTGTGGAGGGCACAACGCTCCTATTATTACCCATCTTTGAATCCTTCTGTGATGATGCTTTGTTTCACTTTACTTCTGACTTTTTCTTGAAAGAACTGATGTTATTATTTAAAATTCTAAGCATCAAAGCCATTTATCATTTTAGAAATAACTCATATGTCTCTACCCAGTCTCCCTAGTTTTACCAAGGGTGTTGGTTCTGCTGATGGTTTTTCTCATCTGTTTGCTTCAACATCAAAAGGTCATTCAGAGCTTTTAAAAAGACTTTCCTGAGTTTAATCTTGGCTGTGTTGTACATTCGGGTTCTGTGGGTACCACCTGGCCTGGGCTGGGAGCACTACCCATGAAGAAAGCAGTGTCTGTGCTTATGGTCTGCAAGCCACTGTGGCTGGTGGCCCGTGTCTCTGCTAGTCCCACCTGTGGTTTTGGTGGGAAGAGGAGATAGGCATCCTGTCCCATTGCAGTGTGCTAAGCCCTTGGAGATCAAATTAAATGACACTGTATTTCTAGGAGCCAGTGTGCAGCCGGCATGGATTATGGGCTAGTAGTGACTTCAGTTTGCATTGCATAGGCAGGCTTCTGCCTTTTATGCGTGTTTTACTTTTCTGGTTTGACCTAAAGTTTCACTCTGTTTTGGTAATCCAGGCTTGAGGTAGCAAAGGCATGGTTTATTATTACAGTACCTGCATCCAAAGAAATGGTTTCAGTTCCTTACCCAGGTGTAGGACATGGAAAATAATCCTGCATACTACTGCTATATTTATACATCCAGCACAATCCTCATCAGGGTGCAGAAGCGTTCCTTTCTTTTATAAACCCAGGGTTTATTTGATCTGATAGCAAAATGAAAAAACACCTCTTTTTACAGAAATAGAAAATCCAGGATTTAAAACAAGTAAAAAACACACCAAGTTATTACCATTGTAATGAGGCAACTGGTGGTTCCATAAGTCTTAAGACAATGGAAAATCAGATATATATAGTTTCAGAAATGGAACAGTGTTTGATATGCTTGTCTAACATTAGAAAAATGTTAGAAGCCTGAATAAAAATAAAAATTGTATTTATCAACATTTTTATGGAATTAAATAAATTTGCTTATTGATGGAAGTGGCTGGCTACATAAGCTGCAGCAAATATTGATGCCCCATTGATTCTAAGCATTTACCTCATTGCAAGCATTTGTGTAGGTTACTATGAATAAACATAAATACTGATTTGTACATGTTGCCCTTCCACTGACACAGAGATGTATTACCTTACTTTGGTAGTCTGTACACCCTTCTACTTTGCATAGATGGCTAAAGGAGATGCAAGCCATCCCTCTTTGGAGAGGCAAGTTAGAGGAGAGAAAAAGGTCTTTGTGCAATTTTACAGTTTAGTCTAGATGCAAGTAGGGCAGAATTTGGTCCTGGGAGTTTTATTCTCTGCACTATGAGGCATTATATTATATTACATGCTTCCCTTTTTAACAAAATAAAACAGAAAAGCCCTCTATGTTTTTACAGTTAAACTTTGTTTAGTAATGGGCAAAGATATATTTTTATCTTGTTTCTTTAGCCCTTCTTTTACCTTTTCATTGTTTGTCCTCTTGACCTTGTTTTTTCTTCACCCTTTTGTTTTTCCTTTTTTTTCATTAAGGGAAATTCCCAAAGAAGTACTGCTTGACTTTTTATGCTAATCTCGCTTGTTTTTTCAATTCATGTTGACTTGGAAAGTATGCCTTGTAAATGGGAATACCAAGTGACATCCTGAATATAATCCTCAATTTCTAAGCACTGATAGTTTTCACAGCATCCTTAAAGGGTAAGCTGTCTTGCTATCCAAATATCATGTCTGGGAAACTGAGGCTAACAAAGGCTGCATGTTTTATGTGAAGCCACAGAGGGAATAAATGTTGGGTTAGGGGATGGGTTAAGAATTCCTGGCTTCTGTTGCTGTGTTTGGACTGGAGCTGTCTCTCAAAGAAATATTTGATTCCTCCTAATATTACCCTTCCATGTCTCTTAAATGTAGCCATTCAAAAAGTAGCTGATACTCAATTCTCTGTGTCTCTCCTATTGAAACTAATGGATGCCTGCAGGCAGGCATAAGGTATCGTTACCTTTGACAGCCAGTATGTTTTATGTTTTAAATTATGTGTTAGGCAGAATTTTTGGATACTAATTTGATATAATGAGATGCGCTTCTAATACCAACCCCAGTAAGTGAAGGCCTTGCCGCCAGCCTACTCTTTATTTAAAATTATTCCATTTCAGATGTCCTAATGAGTGCTGTGAGTTGTGTAATTCTTTTATAATTCTCCCACATTCCCAGAAGGGAACTAGGGGCTGGAGTTTTTTTCTGTTTTTGTTTTGTTTTATTTTGAATTAGATGAGCACAGATCTAGGAGAAAAGACAGTTTTGTGAAATGCTTGCTATTGTGACAATGGCAATTTAAAAAAAATGTTATAGTCTACAAATATTAGTGTTAAGGCAAGTCTCGATGCCTTCGCTGTTTGCCATTATCTTATAAATATCTTGACTCTGACTTTACAGTGCTGTTTATAGAATTTAATAAAGCAAATGTAATAATGCTGCCTGTGCTTTAATGCACAATCTCAATTGAGTTGACCAGAAGATAAATAGGAACAGGAATGATAGTGCATTCCTACAGATTGTTTTTAATAAGCATGTTATTTAGTTGATCGGTCCAGTGCAGTAATGCCTCCTATGCTGCTCTACCAGACAAATTTATCAACGCTTCCCCCCCGCCYCCCATTTCTCTGAGAACATTGATTCCCTGCAGACATATCTCTATTAAACCTCTAGAAAGTCACAACTTCCAAATTAGATTAAGTAGCAGGAATGGTACTAGAAGAATCAAAGAAAATTGAGTGCGTTATTGAATTCATGCCACATTGTCTCAGGAAGAGATGGGAGTTATGTGTAGTGGTAACTTTTGTCCTTACTGTACTAACAAAGCTATGGGCACTGCTGTCAGACCTAATTGTCTGCAGCGCGTCAGGATAGCACGAATCTTTTCTCTTATCAAAACTCGTATCTAGTGAGGTTTTACAAATTAGAAATAGGTTTTAAAAGGAAGCCATACAGTTGAGCAAAATCATTTGCCATTATTTACTGTACACAGCCCTATCCTAAAAGCCTTATTGACAAAAATTTGAAAAAGCATCTGGTTTTGGATTGTAAGCAGACTTGCTTGTCATGCTAGCGGTTGCAAAAGGCAAACGTTCATTTTAAACCGCCTATTTCTCATTTTGATCTGACATATTAAAAAGCATATAATTAATGGTTGACATTAGTAATTAACATTAACTTTATGGTGCTTAATATGCCATCATTCATCCATCAAATAACCGGTATGCATAATGTCTTTGCAAAAAGGTTTTAATTACACGAAATGATCCTTCAGTTCTCAGACTATACAGTTTAAAGTCGTTGTAAATACATTTTTAAAAAATTTGAGTTTTTCATTTATTGAATGTAAACATTTTTGTTGTTGTTGTTTTTCCCTAGGAGTGTGCACAAACGTGTAAGCCAGGGGCTTCAGCTAGGGAACACGGCCGCAAATGCACAGCTTCCATTAGTGGCTAAAGAGCACCACCTTGCTGTCGCCAGTGCTCTCTGGAGAAATTTCTTTCCCTATTTGAAGAGTCAGAGGATGGCACAGATGCCGCCTTCCCCACAGCTTGCTGACACAGCTGCAGGTTAGCATTGGCACCCTTCCCCCCCCCCCCCCGCAACTGCTGGATTTTTCACCATTTTCTGGGCCACAGTCTTTCAAGGATTTTATAGTTTGGGATATTTCTACTTACATGTAGTAACTTAAATCTGTATAAATGCAAAAGTTAGATCTCTGCTAAATATTTTGATAAGATGCACGCCTGATTTATTTTTCTCTTCTATTCACAGATTATAATCAACATTGGAAATGTAATATAAAATAAATGAGAATAGCGTATTTCACTATATCTAGAATTTGTATCTTTTTGTCCAAGTTTACTATAATTTTGTGTTGACCTGTTTTTTTCATTATGCCTGTGATTCAATGAAACTTTTATTTCTGTAAAATATTTTATCTGAAGACAGTTTTTAAGAAGTTGATTTTAAGACTGTCAGATTTTCCTGAACCTTTATGCTCAAGCTCATAAAACTATTTCATAATTCATTTTAATTTGTCATTTTGTTTTGCACTGAAGGGTCCTAATCTTGAAATACAATATTGCATATGTATGTGTTGCAAAGAATACTACTCCATCTCCAGCCAGAGGGTCAGCATGGCAGCGAACAGAGTGAAAACCAAGTCAGATCTTTAACGTCAGTCGTTAGCATTGTATTCTTCTCAGTGTTATTTTCGCTGAAATTTTATTATACTACTGCCTATTTTAGATTGACCAGACTAATCTGTAGTTACAATGAAGTTTTGTATCCGTTTAACTAAAATTTAGAAAAGTGAAATATAAAGCAGTATTTTTTCCATCATGATTTGAATTAAATAAAGATATAAGCTTGGAAGTACTGAGTTAGTAATAGAAATGTTAAGACTGTTCAGTTGAAGTAGCCCTGCAGTAGTTAGTAGGTAACATTAATGAAAGAGGCAGTGTGCAAAGGTAGTGCTGAAGCATTTGTGGAAAAAATACAAACCCAAAGGAAGGGGTTGTTAACATTACAGCTTTCATTCATTTCCTACAGTGTTGTGTCTTTTCCTATTTATTTCATATTAACACAGCAAAATAACAAGAAAACTAACCTATTTCAGACTCTGCTTAGGACTAGTGGAGTGCAGTTGTGACCTGCATTATATGGATGTGTTAGGCAGTACTACGGAGGAAGACAAACCCTCCCCACGCATACGAGCTGCTGCCCTTAGAAGTTGCAGCCCCGACGAGAGAGCAGCTGTTACAGCTCTGCTGCCCCCCCTGCCAGGCGGAGAGGCTGGGACTCGCATTATCACTTCTGTCCCCCCTTTCTCTCCCACCCGTGTTGTGGCTGATGCTGCAGAAACAACGTGATCAGCTGGAAGAAGGCTGGCACAAATGGCTGCCTCACCTAAGGCAGAGTGGGGACTCGGTATGACCTCCTCTCTGAGTCAGAGGCACATAAGGAAATGTTAACTCCTTCAGGGCTTGAAATAGTCTGTCCCTACAACATTAATTAAAATACCTTCATTGTTGTTGTCTCTGAAAACTAACTTTTTCTGGCTAATTCAAAATCAGCCTCTCAGTGCGTGCTGTTTTATAAATCACTATTTTAATAAATTAATATTGTATTTAACTTGAACTGGAAAATTTGGGAATTGTGAGTCCCTTTATTTCATTCCCTTCCAAAGTCCGTCCAAAGTCCTTGACTCATTTGATGCCACTCATTTCCTGTAGCCTAATATCTCTCAGCATTTCAGATTACATCTTCTTCCTGAGTTTAAATGCATTTGTCATTTGCAGCATAAAGAACAAGTTATATTTTTGTACTGTTAGTATTGGATGTAGATTCCACAGTAGACCTACCTGGACAGCAAAAGGTTATGCTTTATTAACAAAAATTCTGTGCCAAGTACTGTCCCTGTTGCTAGATCTGCCCCTGTTGTATCAAGATTCTTTTTTCAAGAGTAACTTTGTCCTTAGTGCTATATTTACACAATAACCTCTAATATATGAGATTTTTTTCTAAAACTAGAATGGTACCAACTTTTACTGACTCCGTACATTTCCAAATACAGTTCTTCACTGAGTGAATTGTGTAAAAATAACTGAGTAGATAAATAAAACCTTGTAAAAGCACAGTTACGCATAAAAGGGAAGAAGTTGTGGATGGAGGCAAGAAAGGGAGTCCAAACAGACAAAAAAAGAAATTTTTATGGCAAGTGGTCTTTATTGCATCAGTGGTGAAGCTATGTCATCGGCATTTATAAACTGCGATTTCATGAATATATTTAAAATTGTGTATGTTTGAATCAGTTTCTCCTCCTTTGCATTTAGTGCATCACCTTGGCTTGCAAACTCCCTGGGACAGAGACTACATCTTGCTATGTGTACAAACAATATCCTTGAGAATAGTTGCCCGGGTTTCGTTGAGATTTCTGGTACTTCCAGAACAGCACCTTATTAATCATAATTGAGAAGTTTCAATGCTTTCTAGTGGAACAGGAATATACTGAGAAACCATTAACACTGTGCCATGTTTTTCTCTGTTTAAAACCAGGTTTTACTCTCTTAGCTTTGGACATGCCCAGCAAAGCTCTGTCAGATCTCCAGCCACAGCCTGTTCTGTCAATGATGCAGTTGTTTGGATGGGATGACATGGTGTGGCCTCAGCTGGTGTCAAGATATCTGAGTCACCTAATACAAAACAGGTGAAAAATTGCCCCTCCTTTTCTTTCAAGTTCTTCCAGTACCCTCTCATTTCTTCATCAAACTTATGGAAAATGTTGCTTCAAACAGTTATGTTTCATTAAGGCGGTCCAGGTTCTTTGCATCTGTGAAAGTTCTAGATTTTTTGAAATTATTGTGGCCTCTATGCATTTCACAGGGGTAGTCGTGTTATTGTGTTGGTTAGTGTGTGTGTTTGTTTGTTTGTTACATATAAATAGCTTAAGACGGTCAAAATTTGTCAGGAAGATAGCTAAATATTTTGCAAAAGTTATATGTCTTTTATATAGTAACCCACTTACTTTTTTCCAAATGGAAACAGTGTTATTATTAATAGATTTTGAAAAATGGGGACCTAAACAGTGCTCTTCTGAAGACCAGTACTACACCAAAGCGAAATGCCTGGACCCATAACCTATTTTTAATTTGCCTAGTTGTAACCATCTGTCCCCTTCTATTATTGTTACACTTTGGCAATGTTGTTAGTTTGACAAAGCAATAGCTTCCTGCCCTAGCTGCACTTTAAAAATGAGTGGAATATTGTAACTTGGTAAAATCTAAAATTTCTAGTTAAACATACTGGTCTTATTCTTCTCATACCTTTTACACTTAAGAGATTCAAAATTTAAATCTTTATATAAAAGTCAAGATAAATATTATAGAAATATGAAAAGATATGATAAGTATTTAATATTTAAATATCTTGACTTATTCAAAACAAAGAACTTTTACAGGAGGATGGGTTGGGTAGTATCCAAAACTTAAAGCAATCATAAGGAAGCAGCTTTCTTTTTGGCAATCTTAGGCCAATTTTTGAATGCATATTAATGGTCCTGATGTTCATGCAGCTCAAGTATCTGAGACCTGCTAAATGGGTGCTTTAAATTAAATACCAGGATTACAACATCTATCACATGCCTATGTTTTTACATACCAATGTTTATTTTTAAATAAAGAAATTTGATTGCCTTAAGTAGGCTTTATTTAGTTAAGATGGGCTTTTTTTTTTTTTTTTTTTTTAACTGAATCAGGCTTTGGAGGCAGGGGAGGTGAGAGAGAAAGAGAGGGAGTGTTTATGTTTCGGACTGTATTTGAAAGTGAAAAATATTGCACATTTTTGAAGGTACATATTGTACTAAATAAGATAGCTGTAAATCAGGCTATGGTAAAGACTGTATCAGTGTGACTGGCAAAGATGAGTCTATGTGCTTCTTGCAGGGAGATGCTAAAAGAGGTTGAATTTAGGTGTTAGGGTGTCGGTTTGGGATTCTGGAGATGAGCATTCAGTCCTCTTGTATGATAGGGTTAGTCATGCAAGGTTTCAGATACCCAGCTTGTGCTGAATGAAATAGGAGTTAAGCACATAAATAGCCATTGGTAATTTGAGGTTTTTGCTCTTCAAGTAAGATCAAGAAAAACACTTTGATGCCTAAACTGAAACTTTGGTGCAATTTAGGTGCTTAAGACAAATTACCAATTTCCCTGGTAAGCACTGAGTGATGGAAAGTAGTTACTTAAGTTTTCATTAGTAACATTAATTAAGTGCCTAATATATTGTTATACGTGTATCTGCAGATATATTGCCATCCTGGCTGGGGCAAAAATACGTTTACTGGATTTGAAACCACAGTCTAAGGATTCCTCTTCTCAAGTGCTGGGGAGCCTGATTGAATTTGCAAGTGCAGAACATGCACATGCAGCACGTACTGAGTTCCCCATAAAGCCCTGCTGCCATAATTCCATTTAAAAATGCAGTTAGCACTGACAGTAGTACCTAGTGTATGTTAGTCGAGCAGTTAGAGCACTTGTGCAAGAATTGGAAGACCGCAAGTTAAGTGGATCTTGCAGTCTGAGGGAATTCAAAACTATTTCAAAATACCACCTTAAAAAGGAATGAGGGGATCTTGCCCTCCTCTTGTAGGTTGTGCCACAGAGTGACTGAAAATGTCAGATTCATGGGTTCATGTCAAGAGAACTAGCAGGAGAAAGCATGACTCTGTAGCTCAGCGATGATGGATATTTGCCTTTTGCTTATAGGGGTGTGTATGTTCTCTCCTTCTCCTTCCTCTCCCTCTCTTCTTCGATGAATCTCTCCCTGCTGGATGTAGTGAGCATGCGACATAAAGCACTCAGACTGAGGCAGGTATTTTTGCTCCTAACATACTGGGCTTGTGATTGCCTGCATTATTTCTCCCCTCAGTTGCATATGTCCCCATCAAGGTAAAAAGGTCTGTATCTGAGCCTAGGCAAAGGTACTTCCCTTCCTCATCAAGAGAGTGGTAAGGTACTCAGATTCCTGTGTACAAGGATAATTAGTACCTAAGACAAGACTTTGGTAGAATTATACAGATGTATTATATTCTAAACATTGTCATTTCATTGTATGCTAAAAAGATGACAATATTTTTGTAATACAATTCATGTACTTATTTACCTTAGGCAGTTGTAGAGCAAAAGTTATCAAAGCGTTTAAGTGCTGGGATCTTAAGACTTCATGGTTACTGTGCTGTGATAATTTTCACATCAAACATTCTCAGTTAAAAATAAAAAGACTATTTTGTTGCTAATGCTGTTATACACCCTGCAATCTCAGCCTGGTCTCTTTAAGATTGAAGCTGTGTTCTGCATATTAGCTACTTTAATATCAATAATAAAGGTTCTGAAAGACAAGTTGTGCCTTTGGGAACATATGCGCATGCTTAGGTATTTCTTTTGCAATACTGCCTAAAAGTTCCTCTCTGGATCAGTGTTGTGTAGTGCATGATATTATTACAACCCGTTCAACCTAACTTGGAGCACATATGTAAGCTCACTGATTTAGATGCACCACTCCCCATCCTTACAGCAAGTAGTTAATGTTCCTTCCTTTCAGAAGGTTTGGGAGCATATTCCTATCCAGCTCTAGGGCAATGCCCAAGTGGCCTACCTGCCAGCAAGCAAGAGAAACAGGGGTAAGGCTACGGCAGAAAGTGTTTTTGTAAGCTTATGGGGCCAAGTAGACTAGCTGCATACATCAAGGTTAGGTAAGGATTGGAATTTTTTTGTTGTTGTTTAGGCATTACTGCAAAGAGCGTTAAATCCACAGGCATCCCATTTTTTGTGTTTTGGTACTGGAATTTAGTTTTCATTTTTGTGTTCTGTTTGGGTGCATTTTGTTTCCTTATTTATTTTGTCAGTAGCACGCCAGCAGGGATGTTCAGACAAAATGTACAAATGTCATTTGTTTTAACTAAGTGAAAAAGAAATAAAAGAAAATCTTTATTAATGTTGTTCACTGAGAAATAGAATCCAGTTTGGTCATCTGGACCAGCGTTGACTCTCTCTTGCAAGCTTGAGTAAAAACTCAGTAGAAAATAAGTAGATATATATGTACATATATCAAGAAAAGAGTACAAGCATTAATCAGTAAAGTCAAAACACCTAGGACTGACCAGGGAAGAAATCTCTCAAATAAAAAGGTGTAACTATTTTCCAGGAATTTCACTGACCTGAAGCACATACAGAGCTCATTCGATAGGAATTGCAAAGAGGGTGCAGAACAGACCTGTTGTCCATTAGCCAGGAGTTTCTGCAGAATTAATGAGACGGGGCTGATATGCTTGGGAAAAAGTGACTACAGCAGGTAGTCAGAGTGATAAGGCAAATGAAACTTGGGGAATACTGAACAGCAGAGGAGAATGATTGTGCGCTGAGTGTGGATGGTGCTGTTGATTGCAGCCTAACACCTGGCCGGTAGAACAGTAGCAAGTGTTTGAAAGTATACACAGCAAGTGTGCTCTGTGTGTGAGTGTATACTTGTATGTGTGTATATTTGCATATATATATGCATATATATATGCATGCTTTCACATATACATTTGTAAATATGTAGCAAGTATAGCAGTCTCCTATGTCATCTCCAAGTTGCCTTTTTATGTTTTTCTTTTTGATCTGCTTCTAATATGACTCTTTTCTGATCAGACACATCTTTGTTTGCTAAAGCAGACCTTCTCTATCTTTTATGTAGGGTTAGGACTAAGTATGCTTGAGAGTAGCATAGGGGTACCTGAGCTAGCTTTAAATGAAAGGCTGGGGTAGTTTAAGTAGTGTCAATATAAAGTTCCAGGTTGATTCAGATAAGCTATTCCCAATGTTGTATATCAGCAGTTTAGATAATACTCTCAGATTATCTTTTGTCAGAATAAGAAATTCCACATTGTGTGAATTCTTTTCTCTCTGTTTTGTTTTATCCAAAGAAAACATATGCACATATTTGTAAATGTGCTTTAAATTACCATGGGTATCACTATAGAATTTATCATGTTCTCTGTATATAGGCATCAGTATACTGTGAGCAAAATCTGTAGAGCATGCAAAAAGAGCGGAAATTTACCTTCTCTGTTATTTTATTTCTAACTGTTTATATGTAGTATTACTATGTCTAGAGCCAAATGAGACTTTTTGCTGCCTTTTCACATGTTTTTATTAGATATCTTTACCTTTTATTCCCCTTCTACCTCTGCAGTGCACTGTATGAAGCGTTTTCTAGTATGGGCTATACATCCTATGAAGCTTTGACAGTTCGTTCTTGGTTTCGATGCATTTTGCAAATGTTCATAGATCAACCGACTGGTATGCTGGCCAAGACAGATGCTGAGCGAACAGTTGGTAAGTGTTCACATTTCCCTAATGTTTGCAGTAACGATTCTATATTGCAAAACTGGCAAACATTTTCAGCTAATTACAAAATGTATTTTTGTTTGTATTCCTTTACTTTTACCTAATTACAAAATGTGTTTCTTTACGCTGCTTGTGCTATTTATTGATGGTTTGCCTGTTCTGCATATGACAAATTTATCACAAACAAAGATAAAAGAGCTTGTTTCCTTGGAAGCAAAGAACAAAAACTTGCTCCCAAGGAGACAAGCTATTTTTCCCCCATGGAGAAACTGCTCTGAAAAAAAGTGAAAATCTGAAGTAAATAGTCAGAAATCATGCTGTGAATGCCCTAAAAGAAAAAAAAATCCAATTGTAAACAATTCTTCCCTATTTTATGTTGGATATTTTGCTTTCCTTAGCTTCTTTTTCATTATTTAGTGAGAAACACTTCTTCACTTCTTTCTGCAAAAACTGCATACTAATTATCTGTAGAACACATCTTCTAGCAACTATTTTTCATGCACATTTTGTAGATTTCTAAGAAAACCATCAGTAAAATGGAAGACTTGGTTATCCATCCTTAATAGTCTTCATTCTTGTAAATCTGTATTAGATTCACACATTCTTTGTCTAGGAAGGCGCTGTCAATTGCCGAATACTTGTATTTTGGACATTTTAAAATCATATTTTACTTTACTTTTTTTCCCCACAAAATTATAAATTGAAAAGCAGTAGACAAGCATAACTGTATACTACATTTACTGTTGTGTTCTCTTGTAACAATCAGGGAAAGTCTATATGGAGCAGCTGATTGAAATGACAAGACTGGTTTTTAAACTCAAAGAAGTAGAAAACATTCTCTCAAAGGCTAATGTTGAAGAGTCAGTTTTCAAGCAAGACCCTAAAAACGCTCTTGTCCAGTTTATTAAGGTACTGTACCTTTGTGTTAGTTCACAGGATAATTTAAGAGAAAGGGAATTACATATAATATTTTGGCTTTGTGTTCAAGAAGAAATTACTCACCCAAGCCTCAGGAGAGTTAATAAGTTTAATCCAGTGTTTACTTAAATGTCTTTGTTTTCTCAGGCTGTTGGTAGAACTTACGGTGGCCTTCAGACACTCCCTGAAAAATCTGCCATGGTAGCAAAGACTCTGGAATATTTAGGTGATGTGTTAAAGTATGTGAAACCTTATCTGAAGGTAAAAGGACCTCCAGAAGGTCTGCAGCTTACTTACTGGATCATAGGTAATTATTTCACAACCTCTTTTCTTTTTTTCTTTTTTAGGAATGTATATGACTTTTCATACTTTTGTTTTCTATATTGTCCATTTAAATGGTTAAAAAAAGCGAAGTCACCAAGACAGTACAGTTAGATATTTAATTTTATTCCGCTGACTTTCTTTATCTTTTATCCTGATGCTATAAAACCTAAGCTCTTTGTGGTTTTTGAAATGACTCCTGCAAAGTTGTGCTTTTATTCAAAAGTAGGAGGCTTTCGTGTCTTTCACCACTGAAAACAGTTATGTAAATAAACCCAGAAACAATGACAACTCAATGAAGCAGTATTATGACATGCTACATTATGTTTACTGGAGTTATGATAGTGGACAGGTCTGCTTATGCAAATTAGAAATGTAATATGCATCCTTTTAGAATTGCTCCTCTTACATGCTCTCTGTGCTTTATTAAAGCTCAAATTCTAGTATCCTTTCATTACAGTGTAGAATCAGTAATAGGATGCAAAAATAATCATGGTGTTTGTTATGAATGAATCTGACCCGCTTATCCTTAAATAATATGGTAATCCTTATGTATCTTAAAGACAGAGGTAATGATTTGCATGTAAACACAGTGTACATGCTGATTATGAGGAGTACAGTGAACAGCATGACCACAACACAGAAGGTACATCAAATATACTGGAATTTGAATTTTATAAAATACTTTACTTTTCTATTGCAAGATCTGTATATTTTGCTATACAAGATAAATGTCAAATGAAATGTTTTCACATATCCAGATGTTGGAGCTTTGCAAAGTAATTTTAGATTGATATTTTCCTTTCTGTTCTTTGCAGCAGGAAATGATTAATCTTCAGTCATGCTATTGTGTACAAGAAATTGTCCTTTATTTAAGGGGAAGGAAAAAAGGCTTTACAAAAAATATTTAAGGGTATTCCAATCACTTCTTCAATGTTCTGTGATGCTGTAAAATTATAGGGGTGAAGTAAGATACTTAGCAAATCTAAAAACTTCCTATCTACGGATACATATCAGATTGTGTCTTCTACTGTTGCATCCATCACAGCAGTGATACTAGAAGGAGTACTTTCAGTCTGAACGAGCATGTTTCTTTCAAAACAAGGAGCTTAGACAACATTATTAAAAGTATTGTTAAGTGTTCATTCTCTTTCTGTATGATTGATCATTGTGTTTTCTTTCACTCCACAAGATTAATGTTGTTTTTCGTTGTTTTTAGAGATGGCAATGGGATGACTTTTATAGATTAATAATATCTTGCAACACGCTATTTTTGATCTTTCATTATTTACTAAGTCTTAAACATATTTTCTTGAGATATTCCTGTATTTTCCACCCAGAAAACTTTTTTTTGCTTCTAATTAAATATAAACTCAAGCATGTTTGTGAAAACTACTACATAGGAATCTATTTAATTAGACACCCTATGTTATTTCATCTCTGGTTTGAGTATTAAAACTCTTGAGTGTGCAGTTATTTTCCCAAGAAAAAATGCATCTCACTTGTAATAAGGATGTTTCTATAAGTCAGGGTATTTACACGTGAACTCCTTTTTACAGATTTTGCAGCTCAAAAAAAAGATTTTAAAACTGGCTAAAGTTGTGCAAGCAATACATTAATGTGCTGAAAACAAGCAAGATGTTCTCCAAGACTCTCAATTTGTGGACTGAGAGCCCACAAAGATCTGGAGAGAGGATACTATTTCTATGGAGTTGGCTGCACCTCATTCTTTTTAATTTGCTAAATTAAAAACATTAAATAGAGTTTAAAAGAAATTTAAGGTTTTTCTAACATTGAATCTCTGTGTGAGTAGTTGCTGATGTGGCCACAGTATTGTTAGACAAATGTAAATGGAAGGCAAAGGCAGTGTCTTTCTGTAAAATATGATTAATGCACACAGAAAGATAAATGTTTTTAAGTGCACATGTGCCATATGCAATAGTTTTATGTTCCACTGTTAGTTAATTTTCCTGCAGAGATGTGAGAAACTGTTCTTTCTTAATGGCTTTACTGTTCTTTTCCTAAAGCAACTTCACTTGCTTATAAACTTTTAATGTATTAAAACAGTTTGGTGTTTTCATCTTGCTGAACTGTAAAAGGACTTTAAATCTTCTTCACTGGGGTTTTCTAGACAAGTACCATGGAAAGAGTACACGGGAATGAGCATTTTAGTTGCTATTGTTACTCTTGGCTCATCTAACTAACAAATTGCCTGTTTAGGCTCCCCCCCCCCCCCCAAGCTACAAATTACTTTGTGATTTCTTGATTCTTTTCCGACAGGATGTCTTGTAAAGTTCTGGGCACCAATACTGGCTACTTCCAAAGCGCAGCAGCTCCTCTTCCGCATCATAGATTGCTTGCTGCTGCCACACTCTGTGCTCCAGCAAGACAAAGAGCTGCCTGTGGCTTTGCTGTCTGCCATTCAAGAAAGCCTCCCTCTTTATCTGCAGGTAAATGTCTGAATTGTATTATCAGCAGAAAACTTAGCTTCAGGAAAGTGTTCGTATAGCAGACAATTTTTTTTCCCCTGTTCAAAACAAGCATTGTTTGAATTTACAGAAGAAGCAAGAGAAGTGGAAGTGGAAGGAAAAATGCCACCTCATTGGCTTCCTTCTCAGTGTGTGCTGCTATGCTGGGATGTACTCCAGAGTTGCTGGTCTGATCACTGTACCTAGAGAAGCTTTTAGCTAACCTGCTGTTTACACTGGTCTCTGATGTGAGAGATTTCTGAAATAGTGGATCAAATAATCATAATTGATAGGAAGACACTTCTTGAGAAGACAGAGCAAACAAATGTGTTTTAAATCATCCTTGACTTTGCTAACAGTGGATAATTAAAGGTGCGCTATCCTCCATATTTTTCGTTGCTCTTAGTAACAAAGACAACACTCTGCATATCATGATACTGTTTTATCTTAATAGTTTGAGGATATGTTTTGCTGAATCAAATTCCTTTCCTGCTTACATGACTAAAGCCTTCTTGTCCATTATTCCTCCCATGCTTCCTCCAGCTTATTTATTACTCTTCAAACTCTGTAAGGCTTTGATGTTGAAGGGGTGAATTCCTATGGGTGAGGAAGAGAAAAGGATATATTTTTAAAATAAATAAGTTGACATATTATTCCTTGTAAATCCTTAGGTCTTTTGTGCTTGCCTTTTCCCCTTCCCTCATAGCCTTCATTTTGATTGCAATCTTAATACAATCCTTAAAAGTTATCAGTTGTGAAGCAGTGAAGTAGTGACATTGTAAACGTCTCTTGGATTTATTCCTTTTTTCAAAAGTTGCATTGTGATTGATGGCATGTCATATGGAAATGAATATTATATAATGATGTGTAGAATATGACTTGCTTCTTTGCTGCTCTGTAGGTATTTTCAGAAGCTATCTACATCTAAGACCATCTGGACACTGATATTACCACAGAGTGTGATTGTCTGCTTGCTAATTTAGTATTTTAGCCAGAGAGCATATTAGTTGTTTCTCTGTAGTCTGCACATACAGATGTAGTTTTGAGATGAAGCCACTCAAGTTAGCTTTGAAGTCCAAGTGTTGTGGACCCTTGCTACCATTTTTCTTTGTCTGTCTTTGACTTTCTGACCCCACTATGGGACCCTTCAGCAATCTGCTGCTTAATCCATGTGCTTTCAAGCTGAGCTACATGATTTTATTGAGGAAATAGTTTAGTTTAGAAAAAATGCTGCTTCCAGAAAATCCAAGCTATTCTTTAATTTGACAGGCAGTTTTGGAAGGAAATAGTTTGGGGAGAGAGTGGAAAAAGAGCAGAAGACTTATTTTTTCATATTTCAGTACAGAACTTTTACACTTTAACTGATTTTATTTTAGAAAGTTCCAAAATTTTTAAAGGGTTCAAATGGCTTCATTCATTCAGAATTCCCTTCCCTCAACTCAAAAATGAAAATATTAGTTATAGTCAAAAAAAATTATTCTCATAGGACTGCTTCTGAGCTCCTTTGAGATTCAATGGGTTCTAGGCATTATCTTTGACTTCTCAGGTTGTTGTTTCACAGTTGGCTTAAGCCAATGGATTTGTTAGCTGCCAGTGAAAGGGGTAAATTCCTTCCCTTTCACCCCCATGTGTGGTTTAATGATTTTTAATGATTTTGTGAATATGGGATGACTCAAATTTGTGAGCTGATTCAACTGACAGCTAGCTCTAACAACAAAAAAAAAGCAGATCAGAAAAGTGATATAACAGTGTATGTGAGAAGGAAAGGATGTAGCCATGGTGGGGAAGATAGATAGACTGAGTCTTCTAGGAATAATCTCACCTGGATTAATTTAAACTACTGCTGAAATACATGATCAGACTCTGTCACAGAATCACAGAATGGTTGAGGTTGGAAGGGACCTCTGTAGATCATCTAGTCCAACCCCCCTGCTCAAGCAAGGTCATGTAGAGCACGTTGCCCAGGACTGTGTCCAGACAGGTTTTGAATATCTCCAGAGAAGGAGACTCCACAACCTCTCTGGGCAACCTGTTCCAGTGCTCTGTCACCCTCACAGTGAAGAAGTTTTTCCTCATGTTCAGACACAACTGCCTGTGTTTAGGTTTTTGCCTGTTGCCTCTTGCCTGTCACTGGGCACCACTGAGAAGAGTCTGGCCCCATCCTCTTTACACTCTCCCTTCAGATACTTATACACATTGATAAGATCCCCTCAGTCTTCTCTTCTCCAGGCTGAAGAGTCCCAGCTCTCTCAGCCTTTCCTCATAGGAGAGATGCTCCAGTCCCTTAATCATCTTAGTAGCCCTCCACTGAACTCACTCCGGTAGCTTCATGTCTCTCTTGTACTGGGGAGCCCAGAACTGGACGCAGCACTCCAGATGTGGCCTCAGCAGGGCTGAGTAGAGGGGGAGAATCGCCTCCCTCGACCTGCTGGCAACACTCTTCCTGATGCACCCCAGGAGACCATTGGCCTTCTTGGCCACAAGGGCACATTGCTGCCTCATGGTCAACTTGTTCACCAGGACTCCCAGGTCTTTCTCTGCAGAGCTGTTCTCCAGCAGGTCAGCCCCCAGCCTGTCCTAGTGCATGGGGTTATTCCTCCCCAGGGGCAGGACCCTGCACTTGCCTTTGCTGAACTTCATGAGGTTCCTCTCTGCCCATCTCTCTAGCCTGTCGAGGTGCCTCTCAATGGCAGCACAGCCCTCTGGTGTCAGTCAGCCACTTTTCCCAGTTTTGTATCATCAGCAGACTTGCTGAGGGTGCGCTCTGTCCCTTCATCCAGGTCATTGATGAAGAAGTTGAACAAGACTGGACCCAGTACTGACCCCTGGGGAACACCGCTAACTACAGGCCTCCAACTAGACTCTGCGCCGCTGATCACAGCTCTCGGAGCTCTGCCATTCAGCCAGCTTTCAGTCCACCTCACCATTTGCTCACCCTAGCACATGCTTCACCAGCTTGCCTATGAGGATATTACGGGAGACGCTGTTGAAAGCCTTACTGAAGTCAGGATAGACAACATCCACTGCTCTCCCCTCATCTTCCCAGGCAGTCATTCCATCATAGAAGGCTATCAGATTGGTTAGGCATGATTTCCCCTTGGTGAAGCCATGCTGACTACTCCTGATCACTTTCTTGTCCTCCACATGCTTGGAGATGGCCTCCAGGATGAGCTGCTCCATCACCTTTCCAGGGATGCAGGTGAGGCTGACTGGCCTGTAGTTCCCTGGGTTGTCCTTCTTGCCCTTTTTGAAGACTGGAGTGACAAAGGATTCCGAAGGAAGGACTCCAAAATAAAGAACCCAGTATTAAGCTAAAGCTAGAGGGCCTTCATTTCAAAAAAAGAAACCCAAGCTCATTTCTGGAAAGTTTAGGGAGCAGTAGAAACATCAGGATCTAAAAGTCTGATGAATTCTTCCCTAAAGAGCTTTGATGCTGTAAACATGCCCTACGTGTATGAGGACTGATCCATGAATTTCCTACTATAGACAAGAGACAGTGTTTTGTTTTGAGGGGGTGTGGGGGGGTCTTTGGCTCTCCGCAAAAGGGAAGGTGATTTTTTTTCTCAATGTTTTCAGTTAGAGGAGAAGATTTGTGTCTTGGAAGCCTTTGGTGTTAAACCTGTAATTTCCAATCTGAAATAGGTCCTTATTAAAGAGAGATTTTGATATTGCTGTGTGGTTTTAAAAAAATCATGCCTCTTTTAAGAGGCAGCATCTCAGCCTGACCCATCAAAAATGAAACTAGAATCCTTTCTAAAGAAAACATTAGATTACAGAACAAAAGGTTTTTCAGTATTTCTAAATGCATCTATAGTTAACAGTTCTCTGTACTGGGTTTCAAGAGGACTCTGTATCCTTATTAGATAACCAAAGGAAAAAAAATATAGTAACCTCTGACCTTGTTTTTCTTTAACCAACAAGATATTTTTCAGTAATGTTCTTCTCAGGGTGGTGTTTTTAATTTAATCCTTTCCTTTTTTTTAAGATTACTTCTCTCTCTCCCCATCCTGCACCCAAAAAATATCAGTTTACTTCAACTCAAAAATGAAAATGCTTCTATGAAAGATCATGCTAAAGTTGTTGATCTATCAAATGAAACTATTGCAAGAGCTGCAAAATTCAGGCAGTGTTCCTTCAGAGATCTAAATTTTAATATTCTTTGCTTTTTCTTCCACTTATCAACTAACTGTAAGATCATTTCCTAAGAAAAGTAACTCTTAGTATTTCATAGTAACTGATTTCTTCCTTTTTTTTTCTTGTATACTATGTAGCATTTGCTGCTCCTCAATTTGAAAAATTATCTTATTTTAGTAAGTATCATCATTGCTTCTTCACAGGTGTTATATTCTTTATGTATTTTTTATCTGATGTTGTTCCTACCTCTCAGATGAACTGAATGTTGTAAGCAGGTATCCTCTGTAAGGTTGCAGTGTTCTTTGTGTCCCTCAGATCAGATAAATACACTTTGTTACAGTTGTTACTCATGTTGAAACAGTCTAGAGACTTCAGAGGTTCAGCTTTGATTATAGGATTATGGAATATTTTCTCTTTTTATAAGAGCAGTGCCACAGAAAGCTCAAGTGGCTCCTTTGTACCTCCTGCAACATCTCATTGGAAACACCAAACACTCAAGCTTACAAACTAAATAACATCATCTATAACAGTTTCTCTGAGTCTTGTATTTGCCATACAGTATTTTTAAGAAATCTGATATAGTAGCGACTTCCTTTTAGTACATAATTTTGCTTATGTAAGCAAATGGCTGAGAGAATGTGAACTGCTCATTAAAGCCCAAGTTTTGTTTCAGTAATTGTGGCTTTTATCACTGGGACTTACCAAAATTTCCAAGGAGATCTAGAGGCATGTGAACTTCCACCCTAACCAAAGATGTCTGTGTTCAGGAGGGCTTCCTACAGGAAGTCTTCGGGCAGATCCTTAAGCACTTTATTTCTTAAATTCCATTTTCCTGAATTTATTTACTATGGAACCAAAAGTGGGAACTGTCCATTTCAAGAAAGTGCCAAGAAGATTCTTAGCTGTGGTCTCAACCTGCTTTTTTCCTGGAAGAAATCTTCTGTCCATGTGAACATGGGCAGGTAAAGAAAGAATCTTTCTGGGAAGGAGCTCCTGTAAGAGCAAGAGCTTTCATGAGTTCCCCATTTCTACATTTCATACCTTGGAGTCCTGAACTATTCATTCATATAATAGGGGCCTCAGCTTACCTTACCATCAGTATTTAAGCAGGTATTCTTTCTACCAAAATTAGACTCTGGCAAACGTACAGATTGCAATACTAACTGAAGTTTGAAATACTGGTGAAGTTCCTGTCTAGCAAACTCTACTTGTCCACTTGTTTTACCTCATTATTCCTGCTGGGTAAAACTATTAAGAAAACTGTGAATTCTGAAGAGACTTGTATTTGTACTGCTTGCTGTGACCTTCGTGATAGGAGATAACTGGGCTTTTTTTCAATTTTTAGTGATTTATTCTTCTTCCTTTCAGTCATTGAAAGAAGGGAAAGGAAACTAACTTTCTCTCACAGAGGCTTGTATCAGTAAAAGAAATAGTCTTTTTTCACAGATGTAACATGTATATGTTGCTAACTATGGGGCAATGTTCAGATCAGCACTTTCTGGACAGTTTTATACTTTCATTATAGATTTTTCTTTGGCATCAACATAGCTTATATTGGATAAGTCACACCATTTTAAGCCTTATTTTAAAGAGATTTTTAAAATCTCCAATTCTCTTATAATTAGTGTTTAATTTACAAAAACCTGTTTACACTATGAGTGAATTTTTTTCTTGTCAGACCACTGTTCTAAGCACTTATTATTCTACTATGCCATTCATACAAAAATATCACAAGTTGCTTTACAAACTGATGAGGTGCTCTGTCTCTCCTCATACACCTTGCTTGACTAATATCCTTTCTTAGACCACATATGAAGATGAAAAAGAAAAGAGCTTTTGGAGACAGAAGCCCTTCCTTAGGTCTGAAATGTCATGGTTTTATTTCTGATTTGAAGGGGAGCTTGCATGTCCCAGAGCTCATCTTCCAAGTGTATTAGTTATCTAGTAAAAGGTATTTTCTCTCCCTTGTAAGCCTTGCCCTGACTTTGTCTTTATCCTTAGACCATCATAGCTGCAGCAAATTACTGATCCTTATTTGTCATGCAGTAGTCAGTCTGTGTGCAGCAGTAGTTTACACACAGAGTGTAGCAGAGTTTAGAAAGTGTGCAACCTGGTATTGTTAAAAGATTTATTCCATTTTTCTTTTTGAATTTTCTTTTTCAGGGCTTGTCCTTTATATGTTGTCAGTCCCAAACTCAGGGGCCCTATCTGAATCAACTGCTTGGGAGCATTATTCAACAGTATTTTGGACGATTTCTCCCCTCTTCACCAACTGCGCCAGGAGCTGGAGTGCATCCCATGGTGCTGGCCTTATGCAGTTCCGTTACGGTCCCCCAGATGCTCCATCTACGAAAGACCACTCTGAATGTCATAAAGTAAGGCCCTGTGAAGGAAAAAGCATCATTTATTCAGATTTCACAAATAGCTAATGAGAAGGGAAGTGTCATTGTTTACTTCTCAGTAGCAAGCAGGGTCTGAACTCGGCTATACAAAAGTGTAATCAAAGACAGTCCATGTTGTGACAAGCTCTCAGTCTACTTTGGTTCAAGATGCAACAGTTAAAAATAGTGGATGTGACAGAGAGCAAAAGAAATCATGACAACAGTAATGAGAACACAGCTTAARCTGATCAGTTAAATGCACATTTTTCCCGTTACACTTGACTTTTATTTTTACTTTTTTAGTAAGTAAGCAGGAGATGAACAAAAGTCTGTAGGACTGTCTTTCTTAAAATAATTTGCTTTATAAAAATTATATATTTGTTTATTTCATTTTCTTATAGGGTTTTTAAATCAGGTAAAAGATAAAGCTGCCAATAGTTCTATTTTTGTTACGCTGCTTCCAGAATTTGACAGCTGGAAAACATCACAGAATAACAACAAATCACAGCCCAATAAGGCTGTGGCTTGTGGGCTGGCAAGCTAAAGAGCAAGGAGAAGACAAGCAAGACCATAGTTTATTCATTGAATATTGAACCTTTTTCAGCTCTATAAATAAATACCTGTGCATCAGTTTGACTTAAATAAAATATTCTGGAAGAGCCCTAGGCTTGTGTCCTTGAGAGTTCAAGCTCTGTAAGTCCTGTTAGTGCGTTAGCGCTAACACTGTTAGCACAGTTGTATGTTGACATACCTGTTCAGGACCCAGGGTGATTCACATGCCTATGTGCCTAAATCCATGAAACCAGATTGAGTGTCCCTACATCTAACTCCCCAGTGTTCCCACTTCCAGTATCAGCATTCTGTTAAGCGATATTCATCCTGTAGTGAATACAAACCCATAAGGAATTTTTTTCCTGGTTTGAGCAATAGGGAGGGAGACTTGGGTTCTGTTTTGGCCTGTTACCTGCAGGTAGGTGGATTCACTTTGATTTCTGTCCATGAATACAATACTATTCACACCCCTCTGTTGTGCCCTCTGTAATGGAAAATTCAAATATGCTATGTGTTATTAAGGTTAGTTTATATTTATCATAGATTAGTAGTGCTAACTATTATTAAAAGTATTTCCATCATAAGACCTTGATAGAAGTACTTAAAACTTTGCTGCACTTCAACTGTTCAAACCTGGATTTTCCAATACCAACCTGGAATTTTCATGTTTTTTGTGGAAAAAATAATTAGGAGAAATATTCTAACCCTTTCCAAGGCTTATGAAAAACATGCTATTTTGCCTATGTAAAAATATACAAACACACACACACACAAACACACATGCATAGACACATACATGGGACGCTTCCTTTGATCATTATAGCTTCTCCATACTTCAGARCAGGCAATTTAAATTTGATACAGAGTTTGAGTCTTCCACATTCCATCAAATTCATTTCAGCTGTCCATATCTCATCTTAAAAATCTGACTTTGTATGTGAGCAGCTGTTATTTGCCATGACTTGTCAGTGTAACTCCCTGATATTCCTTCTTCCAGCTTTGGGATCCCTGCACAGAGCAGTTGTACCCAGGGCTGATGCAGGCCAGGCTGAGCCTAGGACTTAGAACCAGAAGCCAGAACCTTTTACTCTTTGTTTTCCTTTTATTGTGGATTTTATCATTGTGAAAACCTGAACTAAGCACTAAGAGGACAAGGTATAGATGGATGCTCTGAGCACCAAAATGGGATAAGAAGTGCCGAGGGACAGTTGAGTTGGAAGATTGGGGGAAGCATACTGGAATTGTTAGTTAGGCAGCAGAAAGAGCCTGTAATTCGCTGAGCAGGGAGCCAAGGAAGGATGATGTGTACAGAGCAGCAAAGCAGAATCGAGGAGTTTCCAAGTGAACAGAGATCAGACGAGGGAGACTGCATGAGCGCCACGGAGGATGGAGGTCCTAGGCAGTAAGAAAAAGTATTGCATGTGGCTGAATGAAACGCAAGTATTTTTCCAGAAAAAATGCCCTCAAATATATGGCATCATACATTTTCATCTCAGGCTGTACTCTCAGGTTGTCGTGCTTACTCTTGCCACAGCCACCTGTGCATGGGAGGCCCAGAGGTGGACTCTTGTATGTGTCAGGCTATGCAGAGGTGTGCCAGCTACCCAGGGAAAATGGAAATTTGGGGTGTAAGAAGAGGGAGAAGTAGAGGCACGGGAGAGAGAAGTTGTCAACTGTACCGTCACTACTAACCCCATACCAACAGCAGCCATAAACGTTGGGTCCTTTCTGCTGAAAGGCTGAAGCTCTTTGTTTTATGTACCCTGGAATATGGAGAAATCTGGACTTTTTGTCCAGGTCAGGAGGGGAGTTAAACGCCCTCAAATATAAGGCAATTATTTATATTCAAGGTAATTGTATTTTAATTTGTTAAAGAGTGTGCATGCCTGCTGACTAAACAAAATTCAAGGTTGATCATATATTCAGGTAAATTTGAGAGGCAGTCCTGTAAGTAAAGCCTGTATTATTATTAAGGAAGTGAATTAAGATTTCACAGTCTTGGTTCTGACATTTCTTAACTTATGAATACTCAAACTTTGTCATCTTAATAGAGTTATTTGTGAATGTGTGCATGCATGTGTGAATTTTAAGATTGATAGTGGAAAGGAAGTTCTGAAAGTGTAACAGCAGTTGGTGACTTGTAAGACATGAAATGTTTTCTGGTGATCTGGGAAGAATATCTTAGAACTTAACAGCAGTCACTGAGTTACAACTTGCTGGATGGTCAGAAGGCAGTCACTAGGTCTATATATTAATGCCTACAGAGTTCACTAGTCCTTTTGCCATTAGAAAGCTAGTCAATTCCTATTGCTGCACAGGGGAAATTGAACCACATGATCAGGGCTGCATTATCCAGATCAGATAATCATTTTAGTGGAGGAGAGCCAAAAAGAATAAGTGTTAGATTGTCATAGTAAATTCACAGAATACAAGATTTCAGAGATGCTAATATTAAAGTTAGTAAGACTACAATATGTGAAGAATATAGGAGGAAAGTGTTACAACTGTTATTTGCTGTGTTATACTAGTGCTCTAAAGCCATGCAATCAAATATTCAGATCTCTAAAAATCAGGTTTCATTTGAAAGTGTAAATGAAGTTGTGTAAGCATGCTTCATTATTTTAGGACTTGAACAAGGATAGTAGTTTTTAACTAATGTATGCCTTGTTTGGGTAGCTAATTTTAAATATCTGAAAAGTTATTTTGAAGGTTCTGGGAGTTCTTTTGTTAACTGGTGAATAAATACTGTGTTCTTCTTACCTGTGCTCTTCTCTCCTGAAGGCTTAAATTTAGAAGTCAGTGTCTTCAGATTTCAGTAAGGTCACTTGTAATTTCAAATCAACAGCAGTTTAGATTCTTGCCTCCTTTTGTGAAAAATAACAAGACATTAAATCAAGACATTAAAACTGGAACGCTCAAAATGTGTGTGTTGTCAAAATTTGTTTCTGTCGCAAGATGACAGGTTACCCTTTGTCTTTGTGACAAATTTTATAGAGGAGATGGTTGTGTTAATTCTGACAGAGCAAAAGCAGAGATTGTCTGTCCCATTACAATATAATGTTGACAAAAATAAGAGTAACAGCATATTCCTTGAAATCAAACAGCAGAGCTGTTAAGGCAGTTGGAATGTTAGTTGACAAAAGCACGCAAGGCTAAATAAATTAACTGAATAAAAATTGTATTTTGGATGTTGTTTTCAGGGTCTCCTTTTATTCAGTTATTTTATTCAGATTTCTTTGTATTTTAACTTCTATAGTCACATTTGGCTTTTTCACTATGATAGCTGCTATTTCTCACTTCCCTCTCAATAGAAGAGTTAGAAGGCATCACTGTCCTCTGATAAATTGGGAGTCATTTCTAAGACTAAGACAAATAGAAGCTATTAGTTGAACCAAGATAAAGATAGAAATCTATTTAATAGCCCTCCTGCTGAAATACCACAGTGTTATTTTAAAGTATATTGAATGGAAAAATAAATTATGGACTATGTTTTGGTTTGCTTTGTCTTCCCAGTGAACACTACCTGCAGTTCAAAGGTAATGCTCCACCTCCTCGCTTGGCCTCAGTTCTTGCTTTCATTCTCGAAGTGCTTCAGAGAACTCAGAGTACTGAATTACATGACATCGACTTGGTTCTCCCAGCTGTGTTGAAATGCATGGTATTGCTTAACGAACTACAAGGTGAGCTGCTTGTTTGCTTTAAACACAACAGTGCACGTGTATAAGATTATCCACTACCAAGCATCCTTCATCCAAATACTTAGGTTTTATGTGGCTTTTAGATGAGGTGAAGGAGATGCATTGGCCAGATGAACTGGAGAAGCTTCATCTGTTCAATGAGCTGTCTGGGGCTTCTGTCTGCAAGAGGTGGAGTTGTTCTGCTTTGTGTTTCTCTTGGACTCAAGTGTCACACTCTCATCAACTAAAGATCAACCTTGTCAGGAATCCAAAGAGCATTTCCTTTCTCCCCACCCTCCTCACCTCATTTCTCCTACACTTGGTAACTGTGGAAGTTCTCTTCCACCTAAAGCTTTGAGACCAAACAAGTCCAGCGTATGTTCTGCCCGTAGAGGCATTATAAATGGATTAAAAGTAGCGTGTTGCTTTCTGAAGGCATCTTTGAGCCTCCCTCTATTCTTTATTTTTAGCTTCTTAAAAAGTGAAGTACTCTGTTCACCCCACCTTCGTACAATGAATTAGCATGTGTGCATGTACGCACAATTCTACTCCTTGCTGCCAGTGGCAGCATTAGGCGAAGTGGGGACTCACCTCTGACTTCTCCTGGGAATTTTAGGCATTAAAGTATTTTTTTAATTCTGGTCTGTAGAAGTTTCAAGGACAAGATATGCTCAGGAGATTAGCTGAATTAGCACATACCCTTTCTTCCCCCTTCTGCCTTCATAGCCATATCTGTCTAAAGCTGAAAGTATCTACTTTGCAGTATGTTATAGAATAGAATAAGTTGTACGTCTTGGGCTGCTGTAGCCACCAGCTCACTTCCTGCCTAAACAGGACTCCACAACACCCTGGTAGAAGCATCATTGCAGCCCATTTCCAAATTTATAAAGAAAGAGTGCTATCTTGCAACTGCAGTATTTTTTGGAATAAATTAAGTGGAAGAAAATATTTTTATAGAAAGAAGGTAAGGCGGAATTCAGAAAAATACCCTCTTGCTGAAAGTAGGAGTAGATTTGTATAGCTTTGGGCAGGATATAATGCCCAGACTGCTTGTCTTTAAATCAAATAGGGATGATTTAAAGAATACAAACAAAACCTAAATTTAAATAAAATCTCTATTTCCACTGAGTGTGGGTCTCTCTGCTTTGACTTAAAGAGAGAGTACTGTACTTAAAATCTGTGTGTTTAAAGGATAATGGTGGTGAAATAAGACTACTTTTGCATAAATCTGTGATTCATTCTGTTCTTTATAGCCAGTCTTACTAACTGCTTTTGCAGTCATTTTACTTGCATCAAAGTAAGATTAAACCATTTTTCCTCCTTTAAAAAACTGTAGTCTTCATAAAAGACATTCTCCAGATGGTCAGTTCAAGAGTTCTGTGTGAATCTTGTGATTTTTCTCTTACAGTTAAAAAAATATCTACAGACATTCTACAATACATGGTAGAAGGCTGCCAAGCAGGGTCAGGAGGAGAACATGCCACCCAGCTGACTTCTGTATTTAGGTAACCAGAAAATATGCCAATTGGCAGTGAAACTATTGCAAGCCAATTGACAGCAAACATGTTTTTTTTAAATAACTAATTATCCTTAACATACTGCATTGTCACTTGTTTATAGTACTTAAATTATTGTACTTCTGGCACTGGTTTTAAACATGGCTTGACCAAAAAAGCCAGAGCAAAAAGATACAAGCAGGAAACATATCTGTTTTCTTATGGATTAAGTACTGTTTTGAAGGACCAGTAATAGAGAGGTATATTGCCACTGTAATGGGAAAAATTCCTCATGAATGGTGATGCTCAGTGTTAGGTACTGTGAAGAATAAAGGTGCCTGCCTAATTAGAAGTGTGTAATAACGGATATCAAATGCTCATAAAAAAAGCTTTGCTTTCATTTCTGTTTTGGTTTGGTTTGATTTTTGTGACAAATAGCTAAATAGATTTTTATAATGTGAATTATACTTATTCCATACCTCTGCAAAATGATATTCTCCATGAATTCCATTTCTCACGTGGATACAGTGGAAGAGGTGCGTGAGCGAAGGACCCAAAGACAGTTTGCAGGTGTGAGCACTGGTCCTGTATTGGCTCATGTCTAGCTGAGAGCTCAAGAGACTTGCTGCAATCAGCATGGATGTTTTGGGCCTGCCTGCTGCCTTGTACAGAATACATTAATTTCATGGGACAGTTTATTCCTCGGTTAGCATGGTCTTACTTCCAATTCAAGTACAATCTGTGAACTTGGGAATAAACGTGTTTTTTTGCAGCATTACCTGCAAAAATTTAGAGAAAGTAAAGTATTCCAAATAGAGTATTTCAATGTAAAAATATGAAAATTTCCATGATCTGGATTGCTTTGTTGATTAGACTCTTAAGCTGTTTTTTGGCATGTTCTCTGCATTTAGTTTTGACCTTGCATTAAATGCCTCTGTGTCCCCCTCAGGCAGTTTATCCAGGACTATACAGCAGTGTATGATCATCGGGTTTTCAGCATACTAGAAATAGTGGCAGTCTCGGATCAGACATTAGTTACCTGCCTGATTCCCACAATCACACAGTCTCTGAAGGATTCGGAGCACAAACAAGGTCTTGGAAGGAACACTGCGCAGAGGTTTGGAGTTTTTTTTAATTTAATATATTGCTTTTTGACAATGAACAGTAGAGGTTTATTCTCTTGAAAGAAAGCAGTGTTAGACAGCAGCACAGATACTCAAAAATGAGTGATTTTAAAGTGTGTTCAGCCAGAAATCTACCTTCTCTTATGCTTTTCATGGTTTTAAGCCATTCGTATTTGCTAAATATTTTCACAGACATTTTGACACTAAGTCTACAGACCCCCAAAAATTTATGCAAAGCCAGATTGTCTCTGTTCACTACACTGTGTGTTCTAAAATACAGAATAAAAAAGAATTCCTGCCCCAAAGAATTTGTCTATTTGTCTGTAAGTCCCTGCTTTAGAGGATACAGATTATATGTAAAATTGCAGTATAATCAGATATGATCTGAGATGCTTGGAAAAGAAATATCCGTGGCTTAATTTTTTATTTACAAGAGTTCTCTTGTAATATAAGCTTACAAGAGTTCTGGATGTTCAGAAACAGTGGCCTCCTCCCTCTGCTAGGCACAGCAAAATCACACTTCCTCCGTTTGCCCTTCAGAGAACTTGGGACAGAAATATTTGATTTGTGAATTCCATCTAGCCTTGGGAAGAAATGGCACTTGAGGTGAGCAGCTCAGCACAGATGGCGGCATCTCTGGGTGCGGATGCAGTAGTGAACTTTCTGCACCTATATAAATGTTGTTAAGAAAATCCAGGAAGCTGTGGCCAGTGGGGCCCCTAAGCCAAAAGGGCTCCTTCTGTTAGTTCTGCTAACTGGCGCGCTGGCACTTGACCCTCCTGTGGCTCTAGGCCAGGGGCTGGCCTAAGTGGTCACATAAATGCACATACTGGGACTCCTCAAAGGATGGGATCCTGGTCACACCACAGGCTTGAGAAGTTCTGCCATAAACATTGGCAGGGCCTGGGATAGAAAAAGACAGAGCTGTGCAAGAGTGTAACTCATAGGGCTGTAAATGGTATTCAAAAAATATTAATTTTCAATTAAATGGGAAAAAATTAACTTGTTTATTGATAATTACAAATGAAATTTGTGATTTCATAATTATTTCATAAATTATTCACTTTTTATTACCCCCTACCAAAAATACATTTGTTTTATTTATAGGATTTCACACTAGGTCAGACTGCAGTAATATATGCAACATATTCATACCACCTGCTTTTGTCCTTTTAGTACTGTATTTCATAGTTGACTTTCATATATTTTTTTCATACTGCCAGTGAGGCAAAATTCATCCCTTTACCTACAAAATATGGAAGAAAACAGGTTGTTTGAAGTTCTGCAATTTATGTTTGGGAATTAAAAAACAGCCAAGTTTCTTCTAGTTGTATCCCGTAACATATACATTATCAAATCTGTTCTTGATGTTCTGTATTAATAATTTGTATTTAGAATGTGCTCCCTTATCCAGCAGTCTAAGGTGCTCCATGAACATTTCAGTGTAAGCACACTAATAACTGATTTTCTCTTTTCAGTCCTGGCCAATATAACATTATATTAACATATTCTGTGGAATTACTGTAGACATGAAAGTCAAAACCTATGTATATAAGAGAAACAAAGGTCAGAAGTTTAATTACATGCTTATAGCAGCAATGCCCAGTGTTATTGTTGCCAGGAACTAGTATGAAAACTGCAGGAAATACATATTTCAATTTTGTTTGCTCAAGTTAATATTTCATGAAAGAGATATATAATCAGAATTTACTTCAATGGCAGAGGCAGTACTTTAGCAATAATGTTATAGTTTAGGTTGGAGAGTATTACAGTGAACTTCAGGTGAAAAATCTCACCAACACATATGCACTCTGCTGGAACGTCCACTTGAGTGACAGCCCCCTTCCGAATTCCAGGTTTATTTTAAAACTAATCAGAGATCTCTGTTGAGGGTGATGGTCTGTATCTGTGTCAGTGCCAGTCTGCGTTCTAGTGCCAGTGGTTCACATCACTGTACTGTAGCAAGAGTCACCGGGAGATTTCCTATGCAGAAATCAAACAGCGAATGTGATGAAATCTGAATGCAGGTCTCCTCTGAGCCTTGGTAACTCCATGTTTTAAAGTAAAAAATTTACACATCGCACATTCTGGTTTAATATCCCAATATGTAAACAATCTGGGAATTGTGTGCTTTTACGTGTGAGATTAAGTAATGTGTTACATTCTTTTGTTTTTCAACAGAGAAGCCTATAAAAGACTCTTATCTCACCTTACAGAGGCTGGACAAAATGAGATAGATACAAAAAATGGAAAATGAGACAAATTAGGAGCGTGCTGGCAATTAATCCTTTCCTCTTGAATCTTCTCACACTGTTGATACCTGAAACAACACTGCACAACACACTATCCAAGTTCTTTATCTTTACAATTGCAATACATTTATCAAATCTGATTTTTTTAAAGTTATATATTAATTTTAATAATTTCTGTGGTATTTGAATGTTGTCATGCATATGAAGAGTAACTCTCAATATATCGTTGAATGATGATTGAAATGTATGGCAAATTTATTATATGTTAAAATGTTTATATGAGCAGAAGAGCCTGTATTGCAGCATACAAGGTGGGTTTTCAAAGGACTGAAGTGATTTCACAAAACCTAATTCACGTTTTGATTCACATTGTCAATTCACATGGCCCTCTTAACAGTGTACTTTTGAACCCCCCCCATTCAGTATGTTCTTAAGAAAATTACAACTCCTTAACTTCTAATTTATAATTTTAGTAGAGCAAGAAAGACTGTGATCTCTAGTACTGAACTTGATGAACACGGTGCATTCATGCATTCGCCGGGAGTTGGAACAGTGTGCTAGGGCTATCTTATGTTAAGAGAGGGCCTGGGTATTTGTTGCATAGAATATAGAATTCATATAGCTGCCCTACCCTTCCTCCTGTATCGAAACATTAAAGAAGTCTTTCAGATTCCAATGGAAAATCTCTTCTGTTGTCCTTGTGGGTAATATAAGAAAAGGTAGGTTCAGATTTCTTTTCCTTTTTAACACTACATTTGTAAAAATAAACACAGAATTTGCAGTGATACCATGATATTTTTAAATATTCATGACACTCTATTAAATATCCATTTGACTTGGACTACGTGTAAATGGTGGGAGAAAAAAGAAGAGAGGGAGGATGGACTTTTTTTAAAAAAATACTCATTTTGGAAATTAATTTTATTTCATTGTAGGCTAGTAGTTATTTCTATTTGCCTGGAAAGCTGGATTTTTCAAATATTTTGCTGTATTGTGGATTATCTTTTGGGTCTGACCTGCCTTCCAAGACAGGTCTAGCTCTGTAACTTTTTCTATGCTTTTTTTAAAGTTTGCAGGAACTTTCATTAATGCCTGTGGAATTCAAATTTTCACTTCCCTCAATAACCTATATTTTTGCAGCTACTCACTGGACTCTGGGAGTCATAAGTTTGCTCCTGATGGCAGCACTGGTGAACAGGGTGCCTACTTTTGAAGTTATTCAAATTTTAACTTTACAACATTAATGGGAAGGAAAGATTATTTTTGTGTCTAACAACTCCAGAAAAAAATCCCTAGAATCTTGTTCAGAGCAGCTTCTGTTTCGTTACAGTAATCTTACCAAGTCGAAATAGATAATCTTTTCCCCTAAATCAGCTATTGTTACTTCAGATAATGCAGTAACTAAAAGCCTCTTTAGGCTACTTAATAGCGCAGAACATGGAGGTTCTTTCATTATGAAAGTGACTTATTGAACTTGCATTGTAGCTTCTTGTAAGCTTCTGCACCTGGGAGGAGTTTTATTCATCTCAGGAGGATTGTGCTTCTAAAAAGCTTTTTTTTTTTTAATATCTATATATATATAAAAAAAAACCCTCTCCAAGTGAGATTAAAAATCTACTAAACACATCATTAAACAATGTTACAGTATCTGCTCTATCCTTTAAAAAAGTCAAAGGTTTTATATACTACAGTCAGACATCTGTTCTGTTATCTACTGTGTGGTGAGATTCAAATTTCGAAGACATCTCTATTAAAGACATATTTAATACTGTCTGTAGTGGTTGGAAGTTTCTGAAAAAGCAACAGAGCTTTATGCAAATGTGAAACAGCTCTTGGTGCATGAGAAACTAATTTAAACAATTTGGAAATTATCATTCTTCTCTGTCAAAAAGTTAATGTGAACAGAAATAAAGCATTTTGCATTGTATTCATCAACCACTGCCAAATGGGCAATCTGGTTTGGTCTGATTGTTTGGTATGGACATGTACAGATGTGACTGACAGTTTTGATAATATTAATGAGATGAAGGCTTGCAGAGCATTAGTCTAGAGTGACTTACCAAGTATTTACCAAAACACCTCTCCAAACTTAGGAGGAAAAAAAGAAACTGGTGAATTTATGTACAATATAGGAAAAGTAAGGATTGAAAATCACTGTGAACTAAAAAAAAATATGTATTATGTCCTATTAGATGCTGTCTGCATAAAGTCTACTTAGGACACTGAATATTATTTGGATTAAACCTTTCTACATAATTTTGTGTATGAASAGTTTGGTTTAAAAACACTACAAAAGTCTAGATTGCCTTTACAGTGCACCTGTGCATGGCATTCCTAGAGCCCTATATAAGGAGCTGCTTAAGCTAGACAGTAGGGAATACTGGAAAGAGGCTTTTATACTGGTTACTACCACTGAGAAGAGCAGTTCATCTGCATATATGTCCAGTGTCTGCCTCTTTTTTTTTTGGGGGGGGGGGGGATTTAAGCCTACTTTTCCTTTCTCATGAAAGAACATGCTGTCTCTGCTTTGTTTAATGAGCAGCAGGGCAGAGCCTTGCTCCCAATCAGGTAGAGGGGATCAGAAAATAAGATGTTCATCTACTGGTGAGCATCCTTGACCTTGGCCACAGGGCAGGAACTCGCCTCTGCCAAGCTTTCGTTCCTCTCTTCCCCCTCCCCAAGACTCATCCTCATGGTTATTTGTGCGAGGCTGAAGTTGGTAGGTGCGTTCTGGGAGAGCTGGATTGGACCCTGTGGGCGAAATAGGAAAACTGGGAAAGGAGAAACAACTCATATGAAGGTTCTGTCAGTGCTCAAGATCCTGGTGGCATGGAGTTTGGACAGTTGTCTCTGTGTCAGCTGAAAATGTCACCTTAGGGTCTAGCCAACAGTTAAGTGTGCAGTGAACTTGGACAGCAGCCAAGCAGAATTTTGAGGACCTCTGTGATTCCGTTTGACTTCTTGCTTCTGAGTAGTTTTGCTGCCATTGTGTATTGTAAACATTTACAATTTGAACTGGCACCAGTAGGCATTTCTGCGGTTACTAGCAAATCATGTACCTGTTTTTCACCATCTCTCAGTAAGTATGACAGGAGAGCTAGTACGGAAGGCTTCCATTTCTGACAAGAATGTTGATTACTGGAAAAGGGTCATACTTCAAATTTGAGATGATTTCCAGCAGATGAAAGAAGCATATCCTAAGAGCACCTTTCTAGAGATGGATATCAAGCTCACTCTATGTATAATAAGACTGGTAAGTAATACAAGCTCTGTCATTGCAGAGAAGACAACAGAAGCTGCCATTTGAAGTCATCAATCGCTGACAGCCAGCAGCTTTGCCAATCATCAGGCCTATACTGGGAGTCTCAGTTCTAGAGGCATGCCAGGCTTTAAGAAGGTGCCTGCCACAAACAACTTCAGGATTTTGGCTTTTTGGTCAGTGACTCTTGCAGATAATTCATCCTGCAAGGTGGCTTGAGATGGCACACACATTCCTTTCTTTTGCCCAGCAGCAGTATTACAACTTTACAGCAATGGGAGGATTTTTGGCTACATCATTCAAGCTGTTCTAGAAGGTAATGGCCATTTCCACAGCCTTAATGGAGAATGCTGTGGCCAATATCATGCTGTCTATCTTGATAGTGTGTGGAGGTAGACCTGTGCAAGGAGAGCTTTGCCCATCTGATTGCTCTCATTTAAATCAATGGCATGAGTGTGATATAGTCCCAGCTTCCATGACTTGTGAAGCTACTGTACAGTGAAAATTGATTGCCATGAAGAATTTTCAGTTAGCATCTGACCGTGTGCACAATATTACAGAAATGTGCATTTGCCTGATGGAAATCTGTGTGGTGATCACTAACTTGTAATCTTCATATGAATACAAGTAAAGAGCACCCTACCTGTAGATTTAAGAATCTACACTTTCTAACAGGCTTGGAGGTTTTTGGCCTCAGATCCCCAAACATTAGTCACAGACCTTGTGAAATACAAGTTCAACATTACCCTTCAAGAAAAGCCATCTTACCACTGGTGTTTGGACAGACCCGCACTGCAGTTCTGCTTCTTTCACCCTGCTCTTGCAGGTTCTTCCTGTCCTCTCACAGCCCTGGAGCAACAAGATTGCGAGGAACCGTACGAGGGGCTTTTCCTCCATTCCTTTCTTTTCACCCAGCACCTGGCCGCACACACTGCAGTAGAGAGCAAGGCTGAACTCTGAACCTGCTGTCTCACAAGAGTGTTCAGTATTGACAGAGGAGGGATGAAAGGCATTACTGTACAGTTGTTTGCTGCAAGACAATATGCTAGTGACTGTAGTGGTCTGAGTTAAAGCCAGGTCAGACCTGATGTGCCAGGGCCACTCTGCAGGTGAGCGTGTGGCCTGCACTGTGGAGTACTAACATTCGACCACTCCAGACAGTTTGGTTTTGCCATCTCATAATTTGGAGCCTGAGACATCACCATAAAGTAACAGCCGCCTTTGGCCTTTTATAGGATCCCCATGACCCAGATTTTTTGAAGCACTGGGGCAATGCTGTACTACTGGGATGGAAAGGGTCTCTGTTCCAATGCCTTGCTTAAAAATAGTATTGCTCACGAACATGGACATTTTACTGCAGTTGCAACTTATTTCCATAACTGAGGAGGAAAAATTCTGAAAATAAGTGGAAAATAAGAGGCTAGAGGTACTAATGAAATTCATGTACACCTAGGTTTAGTCTGGCTCCCTTCATAGATATGAAAAAGTTGGTAGACATCTTTAATATACTTACTTAATTACTGCCACCACAGGATTGCCATCTTTCAATGCAGTTTTTTAAAAACAATTAAATCTCTGTAAGCTTTTTCTTCCCCCAAGCCTCTTGCAAGGTCCATGCCTAATATCTCCTTTTGTTTGGAAATGCTCATACTGTTGGCAGGAGAGCTGTTTCAGGTACAGCAAGAGCGAGCCTTGTAAGCATTTTCTACGCCAATCTCCTTGGCTAGAGGACTGTTCCAGGGCCTGACTGGGTAAAGGATTACTGTGCTCTTTTCTCTTTGGAATATTTAGAATTGATAGATGAATAAAAAGTATTTCATTTTTATATTTCTCCTATTCCAGAATTCAGCATACCAATCACCTCTGACCTATTATCACTGTGATATGAAACAGCCATCCAGTGCATCATGAGCAATGGTAGGGAGAGGGATGTCTGATTTATTTTTCCTTTAGTACCCCTAAAATGCCACACTGGAAAATTAGGGGGGGGGGGGCACATTCTGTTCAAAATTCACATGCAACTTCCATTAGTCCCACAAAGCTGTCCCTCTATTTTATACAAATTTCTCATTTTTTATTGTTATTAAAGAGCAGGAACAAGAAAAATTATTCCTTGCTTCCATTTTCAATGACAAAAAAAAAAATAGTGGGGGGAAGGCATTTGTTTCAATGAAAGCACTTCTGAAATAAATAGAAAAATTTACTCCTTTTATGCTGGAAGAGAGCAGCAGACCTATGCAAAGAATAAGGTTCTGCATATCTGTTGTAACTGCACAGAGCAGGAGCTGCCAATAGCATACTACTTACATAGTCATTTAAGGAACTTCTATGACTGTCCCCCTAAAAGTGACATATTTCCCTCAGGATACAGAAAAGAGGTTTTACTGCACACTGTGTTTCCTTCTTTCAGTAGCTTCTAAAATTATGCATGGATATTTTCAGTTTAATCATATTTTATAATTTTTAACTATTACTTAAAACTCAAATTCAGTGTAACCAGCCCATCTGTTAGCAATGGTTATAAAATTATGTTGAAGATTAAAAATCTGATGCAGTGTCAATATGTCCTAGCATAATTAAGCTTGTTTTATAATGAATGACTAAGAAATGGCTTTTGTCTATTTGAGCTGCTTTAATAGTAAAACTTTATAGGCTTAGTGCACAAAATATATACAGCTATGTACAAAGGAAAAATAACTAAACCCCCCAGATCCTGTATTCAAAGGTGTGGTGTCTTTGCAGCCCTTGGGAAATGCCAGCATAATAATTCCATGTCACAACCTAGTTCACTGCATGTTTAAGTCCATCAAACACTATCTTAGATATACTGCCATTCCTGTAGAATGTCACCCAAGTAGGCATTAAAAATTCAAATTTGCTAAATTTACTTACTAATCTTAGAAAGGGCCAACATAACCTGTATTACACCGATGAAAAAATTAGCACAGCTTCCATCTATATGGATTGAGAGTGTTTCTAAAAGTACTTTGTTCTTCAGTATTTTAAGTATTGTAACATAACCTAAACTACACAGAGTAACATTTTAAATATTTTAATTCTGGCATTACTGTGGAACAACCATTTATTAATCATCTCTGCTGAAAAAATATTCTTTATAGAGACACCTTTTTCCCTTTAAAATGTGCTCTTGAAAAAAAAAGATGTAGTTTGGCAAAATAAAACTGTGTAAGCCCCCTATGCAATCTATTTGCTAAACTTCCTGCAAAGTCTTCCTCTCCTACAAACTCTGACTGCAGATGAAGTGTTTTAACCTTGCCCTCTTAATTTATTCTACATTCTAATTTTCAATAAACAGATGCCGCCTCTTTTCGCGCTTGTTTCCACATTGTTCCACATTCTGCCTGTGTTGTTTCTGCATGTGTGAATATTCAATTATCTATTTCTCCATGATTCTGCAACTGATGTACTAAATGTCTGTACAGGTTTGGGGGAAGGTAACCAGAGAAGGCAAAACTTAAAGGAAAAAGAGTTACAGAACTTGGAATTATCCTGGCAGTCAGGTACTTCACCTGAAAGCTGCTAAGTTAAAAATAAACTGTAAGGAACAACTAGAAATGCAAGCATTAGTGCAAAGAAACAGATTTGCAGCACACTGGCACAAAACATATAAATATTTCTTTGGTCAGCGCTTGGGTGTGAAATGCTCAGTAGAGAACAGGGGCAGAAGAAGCTGTTGGTGCTCTCTTGGTGCTGCTGCTGAACAGTGCGCCAGCACCAGGCAAGGCTGCTTCTGGAAGTTGTGTCTTTTTGGATAAAACGCACAAAGCAGCTGATTACTACTGTGATTATTTATAGCTAAGGAGAACTGATAAAACATCTTAGGACTCTGAGGTGAAGTATGCAATATAAAGGATGAAATATTATTCTTTATGGGAATGACCTAAAAAGGAGATCACAGGACAGGCATAAAAATACTAAAGCTATTCATTATAGCTCTCAAGACCTTGTGGCCCAAAAGCCTCACTGCAGATGTGAGCAGCTTTAATCAATAAACCTAAGGGAATGAACAGAACTGCAGTGACTTCCACACTGAGCAGTCTATGGAACTGCTGCTGCATCATTCAGGCACAAAGATCCCTCCATCCTGAAGCCCCCCGTGAGTTGCTACCCAGTGTGACCCAGTTCACTACCTTGCACGCTTTCCTGGTTGGGAACCCAAGTGCCAATTGTGTTGGCATCTGCTTTCACACTGTGCTGATCAGACTCTAGTAACTGAATGACCGAGCGTGGAAATATTCCCATTCTGGACATCTTCAAGGCTCTGCGGAAAAACTACAGCTAAACAGCATTTCAGAGTTACCTACCAAAACTAGTGGCTGGGCAGTGACAGAGGCTGGGTTCAAAGGTTTATGTTTGCCAAAATAGTACAAAATGTTGAATAGCAGAGGTGGATGTGGAGCCCAGGTGTAGGAGCCTGCAACCAGTGCAGTGTCAGAAGCCAGGGCCACTAAATGGAGAAATGACAGAGCTAGGGCCCGCTGCACCAGCAGCTTCACTCCCCTGGCCAGCCATTGCCAGTAGGACTTGTACAGAGCTGCAGCCACGAAGTAAAGCCATCTGGGCTCTCCCACCCACCACCCACCCCTCTCCACCCAGAGCAGAGCCCTGCTAGCACCAGCGTGCCATCTGCACACTTTTGCAGTGACACCGTGCTCTTAGTCAGTCATAGATAACCAGCTTGCTCACCTGGTAAGGGTTATGCGGCCGACTTCAGGCTCAGGAAAGCACCTTCATCTGTCCTGAAGGTCCTGCAATTAAAGCAAATAAAAAGACGCAGTACGAAAGCCTGGCACACAAACTTAGTGGCTAAGAGGTTGTCATGAAAGACTTCTCTGTGATCGCTGGCATCTGATGATTAAGAGCCAGTGCAGAATCCTGCCACTAATAGGAGCATATGCGCTGTCCTGAGGCTCTCTGGCTGTGGTACCCTTAACTAATTTAATGCAATTGCACAGCTGTTTAAACTGCTATTCACCACCACACACAATTGGTGATAACAACCAGAACGGTAAAAGTGTCTAAAGGGCAGAACAAACATGATAAAAAACTTTCTTGCCATACACTCCGGCCTTTTCAGTCCTTGAACTAAAAGGCATGTGCCGCTTTGCAGAAGGAAGCTGGCCCCCGCCACTTCTCCGACTCGGGCTTCTGTCACAGCTTGCTGCCACTGGTAAATAGCCAGTTGGATCCACTGCAATCCCTTGCCCTCCAGAAGGAAGAGTTTTGAAATGAATTCATAGCTACAGCTGTGGGAAGCTACGAGGCCTGGGAATGGCAGCCTCAAAACTAAGTTTAGACATACGAAATAGACTTTGTAATTTGTCTGGAAGCACGCTGTGCTTTACAAAGGCTAAGAAATTAATTCTCCCACCAATTGCAAAATAGGAAGTATAACAACAGTTACTACACACAGAGCCAAAGCTAATCACTCACCTGATGTGATACCTACTGAATGAGGTTCAAAGCCCCAAGGTGCTCTAAACATGTTTATGTAACCACCCTCCTTCTGAAAACACTCTGTCTCATGTGTTTGTGTCCCTCCAAATCACACATAAGTACAACCTTGAATACTTCCCAGCCTTGGCCCTGCAGCCCACACAGAGCAACATCCAGATTTTTCAAGTGTAAATGGCTCGTTAGGAGAAATGGCCCTTGCATGCTGATTTCCAGGAGATCAAAGGAATTAAAACTAAAAAGATGCCTGGTGAATAGCCTCTGTAGCTCTCTGTACAGTTAGAGAAAAGTACAGCCTGGACACAGACTTGTTTTGTGTGCAAAGGGAGAAATTAGCACTCAAGTAAGCATGCCAGGTTAAGCCAGGGTAGCTGGGGCTCTGTTCTGTGTAACCGCAGGCTCTTGAGAATATTCAGCAAAACACTTTCTAACCTGAAAATTATTGAAAAAGGAAAGGTGATGTTCCCTGAGGACACTGCCAAGCTGGAGACTGAAATGGTAGGAAGTGATAAAGAAAAGTTCTCCTCGCTGTATCACTAAACAGACCCTTAAAGATTTATTTGATTTGAAAACACTGCTCACTGGACAAAGTCAAAACTGTTCCCGTCCAGCAAGCGCAGGCTATTACTGTGGCATATTCTGCAAGTGGCATTTCCATCAGTGTCAGTAGGAATTTCATAGGTCTGCTCAGATACCACAGTGGCAAGGAACAGATCAGTAGGTAAAGCAGAGAAGTGCACTGTACCTGTAAATCATAAATAGAGAAAGATTTAATTACATGCTTGGTTAATATTTACAAACATTGAAGTTGTTGTTCAGATATGTAAATTTGTGATGAAAATAAGAGACAGGGGCTGCAGTAGCCAAGCAAAGCCAAAATATAACAGGTTAGAGTTTTTATTCTGAATTGACATATGCCTGGAGTATGGCATGGAGACTCACTATATAAACTGAAAGAATAAATAAATAAATATTGACATTGTTATACACCTGTTTAGCCTCTAGAGACCAATGATTTGTGGGACCATATGTTGGACAAAATGAGACTGTTCGTTGATAATTGTAAATGTGGTGACCCCTTGCAAAATGGATATTAAAAATATTAAGTAAATGGCACATTTTAATTATACAGTAAAGAGGCTGTTCTCCACCATTAAAAGACTGCAGCTGTCAGGCAGAATTGATCATATGACAGAAGGTAACATTTATTTGATAGTAGACCTTGGTAAATGACATCCCAAATGATCTTTAGATTCTCAGACAAACACGTTCAGTTCAGACTTGGGTTTAACCATGAAGCTTCAGTGTCTTTGTCTTTCAGCTGAGACAATTTTTAGACGTGTTCCTCATATATTATAGGGCTTGTTTGTTTTTTGTTTTTGTTTTAATCTGCTTTGCAGTATTTAAATTTCAAATGAAGTATTATTAGATGAGAAATTGTAAATGATGGAGTTTGGAATTGGTAGTCAACACATTTGTTATTCTTTTCGCCAAAGGTATCAAGTAAGTTGCATAATTACCATAGTATTATATCATCTTTGTCAACATAAACACTGCTTTCTATCGTCTTTAAAAAGTGCCACTGGTGAACTACTGAACGTGCAGACTCCAAAGAACAGCAGCCCAGGGAGGAGCTGAGAGCATTCACAATGCCGTACAAAGTTGCAAAAGGAAATTAAATAGAGACAGGCAGCAAGTAGTCACCAGCAGAAATGCCAGACGGTCTTGCGTATATGCTTCTAAATCTGAGGCAGAGGAGAGAAACTGCAGACAGCTTTTGTAGCTTCCTTCTTGCCTATTGTGATCTGACTTTAAGACAAATGTGTGAAGGTAAAGCAGCAGCCCACAAGGATTGATTCTTTTTGTTGATCCAAAGAAACCCTTCTATACACAGAGCTTGATTTTTCCCCCTCCACTTTTGATTTTATGAAGTGCATATGCCTCACGTCACATTGTGCCAATCCTGTGGTGAGGCACTTGCAGAGTCTGAAGGTTGGGGCATGCGAAATAGGGAGCTGGAAGAAAGCATGCTGCTATGCCATTGGAAGCAAAAGGGAGTGTAGGCCCATAAAACACCTCTTCTTTCCCTTCCTTGCTAACATCCACCACCTGCAGGTCAAAGTGTAGAAAATATTTCAAGGATCACAAAAGAAATCTGAAACAAAACTGCTGGCACATACTGCATAAATGTACTATTAATCTCTATAGAAAGGTAGCTTCACATCACTTTTACACTGTATTTATGGATCTAGTGATTTATTGTTGTCCTTATTACCCAAATCTTATCCTAGCCACCACTTAATAGCAGACACTGACATTTGATTGTGCTTCCTGGCAGCAGAATGTGCAACCATGCAAGTAGAGTGCTCTCCACAGAAATGCTAAACCGTTACCACAAAGTATGAATCATTTGTCAACTTGGTATATAGAGGAGCAAGGGAGCTCCACTGAAGTTGGAAAGGCCAAATGAATGACTTCAAGTAAATGAAGACATATGGAAAAAAGTGCTTTTTTTCTTCCAAAGGAGAGAGCAAATTCAAATTTGCTGAATCTGAAGATAAAAGGGCTAGTTTTACTGGTTAAAGTCAGGCACAATGCCAACAACTGAGAAGGGAAGGAGGCAGCACATGCAGCTCTGCCAAAGCACTTGTTATACTTCTTTTCCCTCTAATGCTGAGACTGTCTTGGGCAGGCTGCCAGTTCACAGCCAGTTTTGGGATGTGGACAACAGTCCATTTTGAAAGGAAGATCCCAGGATCGTTTTCATTTGTCACTGCACAGTATTTAAACCCAAGCGAAACAATACGGCAAAGTACCTGCTGATTATAAATGAGTGTTTGTGGAATACCATCCACCACCTCGATATAGTGCTATGTATTACTCTGCATTGTATTTCAGCTACTGTTGTTATCCCAGCCAGTCTGAATGAATTTTTCCAGTTACAATTTTTGGGTACTGTAGCCAACAACATAGAAAAATGCAATTACGCTGTAACAAGAACATCGTTTTAACTGTTTATCTTGCATGACCTATTCTTTACAAACTCATGCTAATGAGTGTTCATTATTAGATCAGCAGCTTGGCATTTAATACATTCCTTTATTATGCTAAGTCTAACTTGTATCCTTGTGGGACAGTTTGGAGGTTAAATCCTAAAATCCCTACTTGGAAGCTAATGAAAATTTTGTCCATCAGCAAAAGTGCAGAGTGAGGTGTAAAGAGGTTCTGCCTGTAACCACCCAGCTGGTCACAAAGGGAAGGCTGTGCTGAAGATTTCCTTCACTCAGAAAAATGTAGAAAGATAAAAATTCCTAATTTCTGTATGGGGATATCTGAAAGCTATGGAACTGCAGGTCAGCTGCTATCATACAAGATGAGAGCAGAAGAGTTTATTGGACAACCTACTACCTGCAACAGGGACCAAAAAACTTCCATTCAAGCTTTGAAGCAGTAAGCATTAGGGCAGGTTGCAGGTTGACTGAACTTTGTCAAAGAACAATTCATTAAGTCTGGCTGCTCTTCAGAAACACGACTTGGAGAAAAACACACACACACACGAAAGGCTGAAAATGGAGGCTCAGGCCCCAGGTCCCATCCATTTCTGCAGCTCTTTTACCTTTGAGCTTTATGTGCCACTTGAGAATATATACCCATTCTTTTACCCAAATCTTCTCAGAGGAGAGGTTCCTCAGCCCTGTTTTACCAGAAGATCTTATTTAGAAGAATTACATCTAATGACTAATCTGAAAATCTTTTTAATATCCAGTGTTTCCTCTGCGTGTTTCTAAAGGTTCAGTAGCTGCATGCGAAACATTGTTAATCTCTCCACTTCACACACATTATCATTTTTGAATAACCTCTGCGCAAAAAAGTATCCTTGCAAAATTATTGGCAAAGACTTTAAAAGAAACCTAAATCACTCACCTGGATACACGCCAAAGGCTCATTTGTCCAAATCGAATAGCCGCCAACTAAATATATTCTACCATTGTGGACGGCAACTCCAGACTCATTTTGACCTAAAGTAAAAAAGGAAATAGAAATAGAAACCACTTTCAATGTGTAATTAACCCTTTTAACACTGAATGCAAATGCGAACACATTTGGCTGTAACTTGAGTATTTCAGAATTCAGAACTTGCAACAATTAAGGTGAAGTGCAAGAGCTGTTCTTTGCTATCTGCATGAGCACAGTATGGTGCCATCCAGAGAGATACCACAGATGAGCCAGGTCACAGACACGGATAAACTAAGGCTGTGCAGGGGACCATCTGCTGTCTTCTCAATGGCACTGTTTTTTAACACATCTATCTCATAGGTGATACGCAAGCTCCCCGCATGCCTCTCAGCTATCACTCGCGCACATTTAAATAGATACATCAGCCAAGAGAGCTGAACTTCCCTCACCTCCTGCCCACACCTGCTCAGCCCCCCAATTCTACAGGTACAAGTACAGTGAAAACCACATAAATGTCTGTGCAAAGCTCTTCCCCATAGCAACAGTCTCTTTAATATATCTGGAAGTTTTGAAGGATGGTTTTGAAGCCTTAAAAAACGTGAACCGCACAGTGCAACAGGCACATGTACTGTCAATTGCAGAGACGCACAGAAAGGCTTAGATGGCTTCTCCAGGTGCAGGTTGCAGGGACAACCCACCAGGTCGGCTCTGGCAACAGGCTATTATCTCACTGCATTCAGTGGGAAGGACCAGCTCCAGAGTGAGGGTGCCTGTAGTGCCAGGGCTCTTGCAGTTATGAGTCAGAAGCTGTCCTTCTCAAAGGCTGGCAATCCCTCCAGACAATAAAACAATTAAATGGAGAGCAAAAGGAATAGGAAAAATTATTTCCATTTGATAGCGTATGATTCTTTTTAATCCATGCCCCTCTCCTCAGTGTTCATGAAGTTTCTCTGATGACCTGATTCAGAAAACAAGGACTCCTTTTCCAGATCCCAGCGATTAGGAAGCCCAGTGTAGTATCTTAAAGAACAAAGTTGCTACTGGAGCAGCTTTTAAACCTACTGGGAGAAAAATGAGATCATTGCGACTGTATTATTTGTCAGACATTGATTCCTCTGACATGGAGCTCCTATTTCAGCTAAGTTTCCAGCTATGCTGAGCTTCTAGTTAAGCTCCTACATCTTTTGTATCCTTTCCAGTGGTAGATCTTGAAAGTGAATGCAAGGCCAAATGAAAGAGGATGAAAAGTGCAGGAAGCTCAGTTCTAGGACTCTGATAGCAGTCTGCACTGAAACTTCTTGGCAGACAAAACTGTTACTACAACAGTGCCAAGTCTGCTGAAGAAGAGACCAGCCCCAACATTAATGCTGTCCTGTCCTGAAAACACATCCCTTTCTGCAAAGCTGCTATTGGTGTTGCTCACAAAACGTGTCACTGGTCTGTTTCTCCTAAGGGTTTGAGGTGTTAGTATACCTGGGAATCTTACCAGGAGGTGGTGGAGTTAGGTGGGCTGTGCAGCAGGGGCAGTGAGTTGCAATGCCTCGCAAGCTGCTACCGTAACAGTCCTTTCTAATGACTGGAAAGAAGAACTTTACAAAATCAGTAGCTATCCAAGCTACTCAACTCATCCCTGCTTTGACAGAATGCTAATGAAGACCACTTTCCTGGGAATTTATTAAGAAGATAGTGTTCAGAAGTAACTGATGAACTGAACAGATTTCAGTGAAAGCCCCACCCTCCAATGCCAGCAGAAAAGTGCTACAAAACAACATTATCACAGAAAATCTGCAGATGCACCTGCCTGCTGTGTGCTCAAATAGTGAGCTAAATCTATTAGTGTAGGCAAACTTTTGGAGAACCAAAAATAAGGACGGGTGATTTTTTGACAAACTACTTTTGATTGCTTTATTAAGTCACATTTTTGTGCATCTTCCTAGAAATTTAGCCTATGATATACTAAAACAAAAGTTTCATAGAAAGATATATGCCAGAACAGTAATTGAAACTCTCCTGTTGGCAGACCACAGTCCCTAAATCAGACGCAGCTGCGGCGAAGTCATGGCATTTTACATACTACAGGCATCTAAAGGGGGAAAAAAAAGATGCTTTACTGTAATAATAATGATGAGTTTCCTGGTTTGGTATACAGTACTTGCCTGTCAACATGTTGAAGGTGCAGCGTGTCCATTGGTCAGTGTCTATGCTGTAGGAGTCTATGTGCCGAACCAGGATCCGATCGTTGTTGTAGTCCAGGTCATTCCCACCTAACACATAAAGTTTCCTTTGCACAGCAGCCATGGAGTGATACACTCTCCTCTGTAACATTGGGCTACGGCTTAACCACTTGTTCTGGAAATGAAAAGACCAAACTGGTCTCAGCAGTGCCTGAAGATATGCATATATTAGTGGTACAATAATACTGGCGTGTTACTAGTGTCCTCCTGCCCTTCAGCCAGAAATCACAAGTGTGTATACTTGTGCTATACCTATGCTAAACATGCATGCTGGTTATAACATTGACTAGATATACCGGACCTTCTACACTTATTTCATAGTTCTCACATTTAAATTTATTAATTTATTAGTGTTCCTGGCTCTGTGTTTTTCTGTTTATCTCATCAGATTTCAAAGCTTTTTTTTTCTTTATAATTCAGTAGCAAATCCTCCTTAAGCAAGACTATTATGCTTGAAGCAAAAATAAAGTTTTAGATGTCTCCTTTGTATACAGCACTAAAATTATCTGGACCAGCCAGCTATGTTATGAGAGAAGAGAGATTCTTCTACCTTTCGTTACTCAGAAGCTTATTTGATCTTATCCTTGGGGAGCAAAGCAACAGGGAAAAATAATTTCCTAAAGAATCTTTTCAAATGATTCATGTATTTGGTTTAATGCTAACCCTTCATTTTTGGGCACTTACAAAGTAACATCCCTTTGCATATCTTCCCTCCTGGTTAACAATATTCCAGAGTTCTACTTTTTGAGGAAAGAGGAAAGGGGACAAGGAAGCAGAGGGATTAAAACATAGCATTTTAAATGTAAGAAAGCAATTGCTCCTGCTACGCTTAAACAAATCAGACAACCCAGCGACTGACAAAGATTAATATATTTAAGTGGACGAAGTTAAAATCTGAGGAAATTCCTTGTGTTACATGTGCTATCGCTTGGGGTAACTCAAGAGCCCCTAATAATACTGCCTTTTAACCCCCATACTGTATAGCTATACATTTCAATGTGTAATAGCTGAATATTAGGCATTAATGTTTGCATTAGTAGTCCAGTCTCTTAACACAAGACTATAGACACCATCTGCTTTGCAAAGCCTGCCTGCATCCCCTGATTATATCTTTAGCTTCCTCCACCGCAGTGCCTGCCAGGTGAGCCGCAAAGCACTGCAAAGGCAAAGAAACAGAGGGGCCTGGTGGGGTCACTCCTAATAAGCCAGCGTGTGAATACTAATCAGTGGTGGGGAAGCAGAGGTCACCCCAGCCGGCTTGTTGGCAGGTAGCTGTGTGCTCTGTGGCAGATGGCAGGCATTATCGACTCACCACAAAGGCCTCGCGCACAAGCAAGCGCTAGCGCTGAATGATGGAGTTATTGAGATTCTGTGCAAGATGCAAGCAGATGTGACGGTTTCCAGTACCCACCGTAAACAATATGCCAGTAGAATTTTTAAAAAGAGCATGTGTGTACAAACACGAAGCAGACCTCATTTGAAGAATGCTAGCGCACACTTCCTCTTTAACTCTTTCCCTGTCAGCCTGGGCTTCCTGCAGTCAGCGCTGGGCACTGAAGGAGCCCTGCTGCTGGTATTTTGGGGTGCGACTTTCCATGCTATGTCAGCAAGTGAAGAATCACAGTGAAAGACACACGGAAGAGAGACAGTATCGAGAGCAGAGAGTCCCCCTCAGCAGCAAAACAAGATTGCTGCCTGTCATTACTACATGCTTGGATTTAGGACAGAATCAGTGTTGGTATAATCGATGCATAAAATTGTTCCTGAAAAACAAAGAGCCAGGTTTGCCATTGCCTGCTTTCGCTTCAGGACCCGTATGTGATATACCTTATAGAGTTAACGGGAACCACACAGACGTGTCTACTGGCAGAACGTGGTTCCAAATAAAGCACTCAAAGCCCCCATATCACAATCAGAAAAGTCTATACTCTTCCAGGTGGGCATAAATCACACTATGCAACTCTGATTTCAAGCTTAGGACTTTTATTTCCTAATACAAGCACAAGGGCATAACCATGCCCTAACCCTCTGAAATGGTTACTGAGCCATGCTAACCTAATCAAAACACATACATAATGTATGAAATAATCCCTAAAAGATATTTTAGGTGCTTGGGTAATGAAATGATAGGCACCCTGGCAGTCAGTGGAATAAGTCACTGACAGGTAGTAGAGTTCTGCAAGTATGCAGGAAACAAAAAGTCTATATATATATAAATTATTATGCAATTTCAAAGCAGAAATGCCAATGAAAAGAAGCACTTCTGTGCCACTGACTTTGAGTGTATGTTGCCCAGGGCTTTGTTGCCAGGGATTACAGAAAAATGAAGAAGCAAAATAAACACTGATAAATATAGGAAATTTAAAACACTTTTCTATATTTCATCTAAGATGTTTCTAACACCTAAAGGCTTCAAAAATACTGAAAATGTCAGGGTCTCCAGTACTCTGTTAAACATACACACCAGTGGAAAGTGAGTGTAAAACAGTACCAATTCAAATGGACATCATTTTTAACCTTACAAAATCATTTGAGATATCTGCCGATAGATGTGTTTTAAGCAAAACATATGAGAAAAACACATACAACACAGACACCCACCTGCTTAGGATCATAGACCATGAGCCTGTTTTGATACTGTGCAGTATTTGTTACTCCTCCTATGAAAGAGTTTACACAGGTTACATTTTTTCACATGAACAAAACCAAGACCCAGATGGTGTATAGCAAAATAACCGAGCCTAGGATTCATGTGCTGACACAGTTATACTGTATACTACCAGCTATGCTTACATTCCACCGCACTTTTTAACCTGGTTAAGAAGAAGTAAATAGCACATTTGTCAAAAATCTAGTGACATAAAATAGCAACAACAATCCCCCCACACTGCTTTCTTCRTAAGACTAATTCCATGGGCTACAAACAGGATAAAAATTGATTTGTTTAGAAATGACTGCACATTCAGCCCTTTTCGAGACACGGAGATAAAAGCCGTTGCTGTTCCAAGGAGCATGCAGCGCCTGACACGGTTTAGAAAAAGAGAAGGAGATGGTTTTGTGTCACAGCGAAGGAAGAGGTCAGAGAAGAGCTGTACCTACATGAGAGCAGCGATGCAAGATGCCAATGCCAGCTGGAAAACATAGCGCAACTCTTCGAGCGACTGCATTCATGCATATATTTGAAAGAAATTCTGTACTTGGCCTATATTACTGAGGGAGCATCTCCTGGCTTAGTTGTAGACTTCTGTTGGGAGCTTCCTCCACAGTGATCAGAAACAACACTAACCATTCACCATTATTTACTTTTCAATAATGTGTAGAAACGAAGGTAGGGAGCACCTTAGAAAAGCCTAGGATGGATTTTTACCAAAGTAGATACTGCAAATCAACTCCTTACCTCAACACAGTACATGTTCAATGCCTAATCATCCTATAATCTGTTGGTTTTAAATGGTAAATCTCACTGAGTAAACCAAAGGAAAAATTCCTCAGCCTCAAGTCTGTAATCTCAGCTGAGTAAACACTCTTGAACACATCTGAGCTTCCTGGGAATGCTGTGTCTCTGCAGCACTACCACAAGTCCTGGTCCGTCCCCCCCCCCGCTCTCCGCACTGGGCCCCTGGGAAGCTGGGACGAGACCAAATGCCTGCAAAAGCTGCACCTCTAGGTTTTATCCTACCAGAAAGTCCGGACACAACTAAGGCACTCTGGTAGCCACACACCAGCAGAAACCAGACTGGCAGACTAGCTTTTTGTATTATAGTTTTAACATCATGTGCCAGAGATGGACAAAATCCACTGAGAGAGGAAGGAATTTACTCTGTTATTATACTCGTTCATGCTTCGCTTGTGCAAGGACATCCTCCGTTTCAGACAGAGCAGCTGCAGAGCTGCTTTAATTCCTGCTGGTCAGGCTTTGGTCACCAGTTGGCTGGTGGTCAGTTCTTCCTTCTTTTATCCGCAAGCAGCCTTCACATGCCTCCGTGCCAGGGAATCCTCCCTTGGCCACACTCCTGCTGCACCTAGCGTAATACTTTTGTTCAGAGCTGCACGGTGGTTTTGAAGCAACTCCCCCACCTCTCACGCATCACTTCAGTTTGTGGGGTGGTATGGGTGTTCACGACCCAGACCCTTTCTGGAGGAAGCTAGACCCAAAGCTCCGTTCCAGATGTGTACCAGATACGCTCCGGCTCCCAATGGGGGAAACAGGGTGTGAACCAAGAACTGGCCTTTGGACAGCTTTGAACCAGCTGAGTGCTGGATGCATTCAATCCAGGAGACCAGACTAAAGCTAGTCCAAAATAAACCCCCCAAAATGTAGATAGCGTAGATACAGAGAACTCGGCACCAATGCTTTATCCACTGACCTGCTCCTACTGGGCTGAATTGCTTGCTAACGTAGGTGCACCCTCCAGGCACGCCAAGTATGAGGCTGAGAATCTGATTGATGGAGAGCAAAAACTGAGGACAACTTGTTCTCGGGTGCAGTAGCAGGGAGGAGTAACAGTGGTTATTCGTGTGCATCTCTACAAGCATCAGCCATTACTAGGGCCCCTACACATGGACGGTAGCAGGAGCTTTCAGTTCAAAAAAAGCTTACAGGCTAGACAGTATAGGCAATATGCAGTCTTTTCAGAGTGTTTCCATCACACTGTCACACATACTGTCCATCACAGCACCTGTAAATTACATGTGCAACAAAATGCATTGGAAAGCCATGATCATTCCCATTTCTAATCTCACAATATGTTATTTGTCTTGACGTTGCTGTGCAGTGTTAGCGGTCATGAGCCATATGTACCAAACAATCTTTTTTCTGATCCATTTTGTAATTTCATTTCTTTTACATTGTTATTTTCACTCCTAGAATAATGTTTAAAAATGAGACATCAGATGAGTATTTCAAAAAAAAAAAATCATAGTTATTTGGTTGATTACCTCCAGAATGTGAAACTACAGGAGACACACCAGAAACATGACGCTGTGTCTCTTTTTCTCGTTAAGAAAGAACACCTAAGTTTTGGGGGAGAGATGGGGAGGAAGAAGAGAAAGAATGGAGTTGCTTCCTAGTAAAATAATGAAATAAGCAAATAAGCAAAATTATTTTCCTCTCTTCACAAAGAGCCCCTCATACCAAGTACACAGCTTACATTTTTTCCCCTGCAATACTGCTCATCTGTGGTGTTTTATCATTACATTCCCTTCACATACCGCTCTTCATTTTTAGATTAATCTGCCAAAATGAGATGCTAAGGATTTGCATACAGATTTGACTACACAAAAATAGATCTGGAATTAATAACAGTCTCTATATGTTTTAATTTCTTCTAGACTGGAGTACCCTTGCCTCCAGCAGTATTCTTGGCTTTGAAAGTCATCAAGCTGATTTGTCTGCTCTTAGGTTATGATGCCACATGCTGCTACATTGTCCCCTGCAATCAAAGTGCTTGCAGAGATAGATTCCATGCCTTCCCCTAACAAGTATATTTTATAGATTGGCAGTTTTGATCTCCCCTCCCCAGGGGGATAATCTGCATCTTAACAGGTTTCTATAGATACATCTGTCATTAAATATGCCATCTTATATCTGCATCAATTTTCAAACTCAAGTTCCTCCTAACTTTGAAGTGCTATAGCAAAAGTTTAAAATTTTCTGCCAAAATTCAGATTTAACAAGTCTGTAATGTCCTCTTGAACTATTCCTTTAAAAATACTCCAGGCAGCTGGGAAAGGGCAAAAGAAGAGTAATATGTCTCTTAACAAATAGGACAAGGAAAAATAAAAGTTTAAATGGTACCAAAAATAGTAGATACTTTCTCTCAGAAAAAAATGGAGTAATCCTGAGATGATTTCTTAAACTTCTTTGCAGTGCTCTCTACGAGAAAAGAAGGGGAGAGGTAATGGTAACAGCACTTGTAAAGAAGTACTTAAAAATAAAATACATGTTATTAAACTTGATGTCAAGCAATAGCAGTTAATGTGGTAGTAACCCATCAGTTAAGAGAAAAAAATCTCTCGGTAAATGCCAACAGAATTTAGAGTTTGGTCAGTGCTGACTGGATTTTATAAGCCAAGGGCAACAACTGTATCATACACTGACACGAGCAGTTTGCCTGGAGCTCCTCCAGTTTCAGGGAGACCAGGAGCGCCCTCAGGACAAGCCTGTGTCTGTCCTGTTCTTACAGGAGCGAGAATACCATCACAGAGAGCCCAAACAGCATCAAACCTGTGGGCTTACAGAAGTTTTTATACTGCCACAAGCACGATCGCTTACTCTCTGTGCAGCCAACTGAAGTGTAAAGCAGGCGACAAGCCCTGCTTTCTAACTGAGCCCTCCAAAAATCAAAAATTCGCCACTCATGCTGCAGTGCTCTTCTACATGCAGAAGTTCCTGGAAAGGTCTGAGACCCACCTTATTCCCCTCCACCTCCACCCTTTATACATGAAAAATATTGTATTTTGTTACAAACCCCCAAGCAGTTCTCAAACTGAACTGAAAATCACCTCCAATAAAGACAGCTCCAAAAATAGAAGGGTGGGAGGCAGTAGCTTTAATACAATTTTCCCAATTGGAAATTTGTAATCCATATTTATAATGTGTCCTAGTAAGACCCCCATATGATTTGAGAAATCTAATCCCATCCAAACTCTCTCCGAAGTCCCCAAGTGCTAGGTTGTGCACATGAATCTGAGTTTGCTGGTAGATGTGTAAAACTACATGTTGGCAAAGAGCTCCCATGTGTATTTCTTCCAGCAAACACACGGAATATAGAGAACTCAGGAAATGCCCTTAGGTACTCCACGCTGTTTTAAAATAGAAATCTCTCCTCTCTCTCATGTCTGTGTGTTAAACATAAGATAATCGTTCCTCAACATGCCAGCCCACTGCCTTCTACTTCAGTCAAACCAGGCGCAGTGAGGACAGGTGAATTAGAGCGTATCCCTATAGGTAATGAATTCCCTGGAAAACAGTAGTGGAAACTCTAATTTACACTATTCCATCCTGGATGCAACTCAGCTGCCAACAAGAGGGGCACAAGCCCTAGCTGAAAATAAAAAAAAACATAAAAAATTGATGTTTACATTCAATCTAAGAAGCAACAAGGACATCCAATCCATAACGTCAGTGTTTTATAGGTGTGTGAGACCCGATAGTCTTATTCAAAGTTGATAATAATAAAAAAGAAACACCCTTCCAAATACAGACTGAGAATGGGTCACAGGGGCAATTTTTATCTATGTATAAAGCTCATGATAATTTCCATGCCAGGCACCCCACAAAAGTTGATTTGGTTAGATACCACAGATTCCTATTTATTCCAGATCTATTTTTCATACAACAATTTTATAGTATTGAAATACTTTTCACTCCAATCGCTTGCAAATGCGGAATAATTCTCTGAGATACGTGATCTCTATTATTTCATTGGTCAAAACTGCCACCATTAGGAAAAAAAACCTCTCAACAATCAAATAATAAAAAAAAGAATCAAAGAAGAAAAAGCTATTTAATAAGAAGCAATTGTAGAGGGTTTGCTTGTTTCACCCCCCAGCAAAGCTGAGTTTTCATGTGCAGGTCAAGGCATGATTTTTAGCTGACATACTTAAGGGCACGCAACTCCGACCTCTCTGAAATAACGGCATAATACTTTGCTTTAGACAATACTTTTCACGTGCTAATCTCTTAAGCACTTTACATGGAAGGGAAGCCTTGTCAGCCCCAGCTGCAGACACAGAAATGGACAGAGTTGAACTGCCTGCCAGAGGTTCCCGAACCCTCTCTGTGCACCGCTGCCTCCCATGCATGCACCTATGTAACAGGAGGAAGGTTAACCCATGCGGAAAAGTAGGTCTGCCGATCTGCTTGGTGCACTGTGGGGCATGAAGGGAAATGTGTATAGTTCAAGTTCTCACTCTTGTGGAGAGCATTTCACTGCATTTCTAGGAAGTGACTGTTAGCAATGTTGAACTCCGCAGGGTTTGGTGCGTTTTGGGTCTATTTCACTCGCACACTTCTCCTCCCAAGCATGTGGCATGCAGTTCATTTGTGAAATGGGTCACAGTGTCAGATGTTAACTGGGGCCTGTAAAATTCAGCTTTCTACAAAATTTCAAAACCATCTGCCCAATGCTGTACTGTCAATACAGAAAACTTTTTTTAATGAATTCTCATCCACTTTTTAAATTAAAACTAAAATAAAATAGGGGGCTGTGAAAAAAAAAAAAGAAAAAGAAAAAAATATGGCACACATAAAATTCTCTTCCAGAATATATGGAGCTTGGAAAACTTGAGAGCTGAATCCACCTTTTGCTGCTCAAAGGATCACACTACTTCCAAAGTGCAAAACTACTCCGAGCCCTCTGACAGGTAAAAACCCCAGAGGGGTGGTGGCGGCTTAGCAGTCCATCACCTGAAACACTGGCCACCCATCACCTGCTCTCAAGATACGTGTGCCCTTCTACGGTGCTTTGTTTATCAGACTTCCCTTCCCGGCTTCCTTCGCCATGATTTTATGCTCTATTACTTTTGACTCCTTCTCATATCTGTCCCAAAGGAGCAGCAAAGTAAAGCTGATGGTGAATCCCAATGACAGCAATAGCAAACCCTTGAGTCTAGCCAGCTCCTGAGCAGCAAAGTCTTTTGAAGACAACACACCACAGCAGGGGCACTCGTGCTCTGGCTGTAGACTAAGTTTTACAACAGCAGCTTTGTTAGCAGTGTTTTCAAATATAAATGGAACAGTATTGATTATTTTTTGTTGCTTTGCCCAGCTGTAAGCAGATCATCTAATGGGCTTCCACCTCCTCCTTCCCCTGATTCTACCATTGTATCAGAGGCACGTCCTTGAACACAGCATCACACTGGTTCACTACATAAATGTGGACAGTATTTAAACACACAGGCACACATGCATTTGCTTATGTAACTAAGCATAATTTTCTCTTTCCCAGCATACCTGGAAAGATTAAATGCAATCTGCAACCAACCCCACATGTGACTTCAAAAATCTCGATCAAATACTTTCTTGCTCCTTTTTGTTAAAGAAAAAATAAAATTAAGAATTTTTTTTTAATGTATTGGAGCAAGGACCACACTCTGATGAGTGTCTCTAGTGCTCTTTCAATGTTTTTACACAAATCTGTTTAACACAATTTCCTAAAAAGCTCCTTTCCCATTAATAAAAACTGTCAAACGTAAACCATAAGGGGGGGGAAGAAAAAAATCAAGACACAGCAATAGCAGCATGTTGAAAGGTGCTTTGAGTTGCTCCTCAGAGGCTCTCATCTCATCTCTTTCCACCGACAAAACAGGGAAGGCACTCAGCAATGCTCTGAACGCACCCAGTTGTATTCCTAAAGCAGAACTTGCGTTTCTGTATCATCACCTGGTTCTGTGCACACACTTCAGGATTAACAGACAGCACAAACTCTACAAGACTTCTTCGATGTCAGCTGTTAACACAAAGTGCCTGTCAGGGATCTTTGCAACTCCGTGCATTCTGTGATGCCTTTAATTGCAAACCCATTATTCATGATTTTAGTGCATATGTATGAAAACAGAGACCTGCTACTTCCCCGCCAATGCCTGGGAAGCCACTCTCATTTGGCACTTAATCCATATGGGCTGAAAGATACATCTGCGAGGAGCTCCACTAACCTCAATGACATACGTTGACAAGCACAGTCAAGGCATAAGTAGCTAATTTCTTCTTTCATTCACATACCATCTTTTCACCAGAGGGATCCCAGACCATATTAAAATCCCCAGAGGGTTTCTACAGTGAAGATGGCAATCACTGCACATTTTCTTCATGGGTTGGTTAGACTGATTTACTCATTAACTTCCTTGATAAATATTACAACTTTATAACTTTCCATGACACATTCCTTACTAAAAGAAATTTTTTCTGTCTCTCAAATCTTATGTAGACAGCTTTGACCTTTTTCCAAAAACAACTAATGCCAGCGAAGTGACAACAAAGATTGATGACACAATGACCTCAACTCCTATCAATGTCCACGTGTAAAATAAAAAGTAGATCAGACTGAGTTGCAAATGACATGTTATGTTAAGATTACAAAGCCTTTACGTCATCTGTCTGTGCCATAACGCTATGATTTCATCCGGGCAGTCCTGTGCACAGAGCTGTGCAGGATGCCCAACAAAGGCCACCTTGGCCTGTTCCAACATACGYAACAGTAAGTGGGAGCAGTTTATACATCTGCCTTCAAGTCTTGGATCTACACAAGCCTACAAGCAGTTAATTTGCCATTTCCCTGTCAGGAAAAAATGCACGATACCAGATGACGGGCGAGTGAAGAGTTAACAGGACTGAAGAAGTTTGCCAACTGATATGCACAAGAACTGATATGCACAAAGCTGCTGAACAGAGGACTTAACAGGACTAAAGAAGTCTACCAACCGATTTGTGCAAGGATTGATATGCACAAGGCTGCGGAATAGAAGAATTAACAAGACTGAAGAAGTCTGCCACCTGGAATCTGCACAGATCCCCAGGGAGGGAAGAAACAATACAGAGGTGTTGTGGTCTTGCCTCGCTAGCAGGGTCCTCCCAAGCAGACAAACAGACAGTCCTGTGATCACGAAACTCGCACAAGTCAGCAAAAGCAGTATTTGCCCAGAGCCCCAGCCGTATAAAAGGAGACTTGGGAGCTAGGAGAGTTTGAGCAGGGATGGGAACGTGACCTGATCATCCTCTTCAGCTGGACCGTGAGTATTCCCCCCCTCCCCTTTTCCTGGGATGCAACCCCTCTAGGTTGAGAGTCCTCTCACTAAGAGAGGTAACAAGAAAGCTTTCAAGTAGGGATAAGCAGTGCTTCCAATTAATAACGCAGTAACTGGCGGTTTGGGGTTATCCTTTCTAAATTGGTAATCGACAGTTTTGGGTTATCCTTTCTAAATCAGTAATCACATTATTTTAATGGATGTTACTAATCCAAAAATTTGTGTGAGGAAATAAACATTTTTTTTTATTACGTTACTGTCTCAGTCATTGCTATAGAACCTTTGTGGCCTGACACCAGATCACACCACAGAAACTGGGTTTTGTTTTTTTGTTGTTCTTTTTAGCAAGCACACAGAATTTACAAACCTACATTTGTCAAAAATGGGTTATCATTTTCATTCATTGTGATTTATGAACAGTGATCGAAGGTAGCACATATGGTGTACGCTGCTTTGAAACACAAAGAGATATTTAGTAGACACAAAATATTGTATAAGTGTGTAATACTCCTATACTTCTAACCAGGCTTGATTATATGCATCCAGGCTTAAATTCTTTGAAATACCAATCTCCTAAGACAAAAGTTATCCTGACATATAAACCAAAAAAGATTTATTAGCTTCACTGGAGACAATATTTTGTATTTTGTTAGTACCTCAAATTGTGTGAAACGTTTTCTACCTGATATCCAAAGAAGACCATCCACCACATATCCTGCATGGCATGAAAGAGATCGGTCAAAGGACTGTACAAAGGTCCACTTGTTCTTCTTGGGGCAATAACGTTCCACGGTAGGTAAAACTTGACGCAATTCATTTCTGCCCCCTACTGCATAGAGGTATTCATCCACTGCTCCCAGCACAAAGTGTTCCCGACAGTTCTTCATTGGAGCTATCTCAGCCCACGAATTAGTGCGGGGGTCGTATCGACAGGCAGTTCTCACTGCACAGGTGCGCCCCGTGGAGTGCTCTGCCTCTCCCCCAGCTACAAAAAGAAAGTCTCCCATCACAGCAATGCAGTGGTGACTTCTCCCTATGGGCATAGGTGTCAGCTCGCTCCAGTTTGCAATCCCTGCGATGTGAACGTTCTCTTGATCTACCGGATTGAAGTATCGCAGTTCCTTCACTTTACAGATTTCACGTTTTTTCCCACCAATAATGTAAAGAGTGTCTGACTGGAAGCGAGGTCTTGTCCTTCTGGTTTGCCAAACTGGCTGTGCATAGATGCTCTGGTGGTAAGCCAAGGCCTCATTAATCAGTGCTGTTGCAGTTTCACTAGCTTGGACGAGAGGATGAGAAAGAGCTACAGTATGCAATGTATCCACATCCATAAGGCCGAAGCGGACATACTGGAGAAGTTCATCCATGTATTGGTAACGGCAGTTGTGTTCCAACCACCTCACAGCTAGCTAAAAGAGTGGGGGAAGGAAGGGAAAAACAAAACATCAAAAACAATTATCTGTATACAATTCTGTCAAAATTTGGTCTTTTGAAAACTGTGTTTGCATTCTAAGAAGAACTGTATACTTGCCTTAGTAGCAATGTCAATCAGTACAAAAAGTACTTGTGAATGCATGAATCAACACAAAGATACACTTTAAAACTCCATCTATTATATACATAAAAGCATTGTCTTTTACTATTCCCCCAAAAGAATTACAATTTTTCACAGTATTAATACCAGATTGTAATACTGCTATGCAATACTCCTGCTGTGCAAACTGTTAGAAATGCTTTAGGAAACCACAATATCCAGGAATCAAGCTGCTGGAGCACTATTATAAATATATAGACTATGTGATCATTGAAGACCACAGGTACACTAGAAAGAAAATAAGTAAGATTATGGTTAGATGATTAGAAAGAAAAGGCTTTTTTCTGCTCCATCTTTCATTCCATTTATGACAAAATATTGAAGGAATATAACAAATAAATACTGAATCTATTTTCTTCCATCTTCATTTATTTTAATCATAAAATGGGGAGATATTTAAAGGGACCAGAAATTATAACAGAGAAGAGAGAAGCAGAGAAGGGGTTCTGCTGGCTTGGGACTGGAAGGGAGAGAAAGAGGAGAGGAAAAGCCTGAAACCAATCAGCAATTGTAACTGGTACCAACAGCCAAAAATATACACAGATTTTAAATTACATAAAGCACAGTGAATCCAGCCAAGTCTATGAGGAGGCCAGGAAGGGATCTATCCCTAAACCATTTCAAGAAATGTTGTAAAAATTATTCTTGAAAACCTCCATTGATGAAGATCCCTTAACTTCCTCAGGAAATCTATGCACATGCTCAGCTATCTTCTTGGACATTTCTTCCCTTTACCTATGCAGAAGCACCAAATCTTTCAACTTGTTGTCCCATTTTCGACTGCACCTTTGGGTTTACACTGCAGAGTTCAGGAACCCCCGGTCCAACTTTGAATCTCGTTTTAATCTGATGATTGCTGCATCCTGTCCATACAAGATGAAAAACAGTTTGCTACCTTCTTTTCTCCTCCATCTCTGCTGTATTTGAAGATGCCTGCCACAGTTTCCCCTTCTCTGAATGAAAAAGTCTCAGTTTTTCATTCTCTCTCAGGTTACATTTCATAAGCCCCTGAACCTCTGTTGCTCGGCTCATGGCTCTCTCTTGCTGAAAGAAAATGTCCCCTCTTTCTTGATATTTTTTGCCCAAAAAAGGGTAAAATCTTCCTCTTAAGGCTGTAGTAATGGAAAATAAATTGGAAGGATCCCTTTGATCACAACAACAGGCTATGCCACTCCTGTTTGTACATCACTACTATTTGAGACTTCCTTTGTCATGCACTATGATATTGCTGATCCATGTTTAAGCTTATGACCTACTAGCTCCACATCTTTTTCTGCAGAACTTCCACAAAGTGCAGTGCTTCTATCTGTTATTACTGAACTGTCTACTGTTTACTTTATGCCACTGCCCCAATCTGTCCAGATCATTCTGAATCCTAATTTTATTTTTGAAAGTGCTTGAATATCATTCCACTTTTTGATTGTCTGAAAATATAAAACCCATACTATTCTATTATCCAAGTCATTAACAAGACATTGAATAATTCTGGATGAGGACAGGCTCCTCTCCTTGATACATCCTTTCATCCTGACAAAGGATTCCTGGAGTACAAGTTTCTTACCAGCTATGCAATAACAACGTTTTGTCTAAAACTTACTGCCCTTCATTGCTCATGAGAATGTCACATGAAACAGCTTGAGAGTAAGGCTTTTGTCTTGCTCAGGGCTTTCTTATACTCACAGTATATCAAATCTATTGCTTCTCCTGTATTCTGTAAGAGAAGGACCATGACAAACTAGAAACACTGTGTTATTAAGACAAATGTGAAACCCTAACTTTTTTCTTCTCTGTGCTATTCAACCCCTGCAAAACAAAGAATCAATGAAGAGCATCAAAAATTGCAACAGTAGGTTCAGCAAGCTATATGCAATATTGTTTCTGTCTGCATTAGCTATACATATTTATACATGCCGGTAAACAAAGAGTTAAATACATTTTAAAGTGCTTGTGGACTTGAAATCATTGAGGATTATAGTCACATGTTCTAAAACCTACCAGATATACATGCCTAGTTGTCTCCTGCTGAGTGGCTTTAAGTAACTCCCTGTTCCATCTCTTAGGCCATGTGAACCATTCCTCAAAATCTTCAGAGGCATTTAGCTCTCATCATTGACTAGACACTGAAATTCAAGCGGAATTCAGGCTGTCTTCATCATGATGAAGACACCAACTGAATTCATACTGACTGATGTGTGGGTTGCTATATTGAAGGAGAAGAATTTACAAAGAGTATTTTATCTGTCATCACTCAAGTCCAACAGATTGGTGTTTCTTTTGCTTACAGTCCATGTCATCACTCATACCTAAAGCATCATAGCACAGGTGTCACCTGCACATTGCTGCAATCAGGTCTTGGTAATTACAAGGCTTTTAAGTCAATTTTCACATCAATGCCTGTTAATATCTTAGAACCTCACTCCTCCTCTTCTCTTTCTGCTCCCCCCCCCAATAAATACTGTATAAACACACAAACAACACTACATTCATACCTTTCACAGACGCACTGTCTACATTTGTGCATATGGGGATGTGTGAAGAGTTGCAGCAGAAGGGATGACATCTCCATTACAACACACATTCTCTGCTGCATGAAGTTTGGCAAAAGCAACTTGGTTCACACTGAGTTTGGTCTGTATTGAGAATATTCGTGGAGTTGTCGTTAAAAAAAAAGTTTCACTGGAATCAATAATGTGTAATATTTCTCTAAAATCATGGAATTTCTATACCACCACAGCAATGGTGCAGAGTGGAATAAGGATACTGTTGGCACTCATTGGAGATGTATGATCTATTCCCAGCCCTGATGCAAAACTTTATCTTTTCCTGCCCTATTTCATCCCCAGCCATATGTCTTGCTTATTTCTTTTTACCCATGAAAACCTTTGAATCTTTCCAAATTCAATTTATTGCAACCTCCTGGGGATCCTCTAAACACATCATCCTCTCTTCTAATCACCCTTCTCTTCTCTGCAACAGCAATAGAGGGAGTAAGGTGAATCCCAGGTGATGTCTTTTGTATAGGCAGCTACTGACTCTTACCAGACTTCAAGTCTGAGGTCAGTTTGTTGTAGAGTACTGCATTTTACTATACAAATTTAGAAGGCAGGGCTAAGAAGCCTACACATCACCTTATCACCTGTATGGGCTGTAGGTAATTCATACTGGACAGAGAGGCTTTGTTGGCATTGAAGTTGCTCTTAAGGGAGCAACTGAGATCTGGGAATCACAATGCGTGATTCCCACTGGAATCACTGGCCACTGGCTGACTGCCCTCCCGCTATCACTGAACACAACTTGACTACAGTATCTCATGTGACTTACACCTAATCTTTGATTCTCCAAGGCAGAAAAAAGGTGGTACGAGCTAAAAGCTGTAATGTTTATATCTGTCTTGCTATTGATACCAATTAGCATTACTTGACTTTAAATGCCATAAATTCATGTTGGAACAGTCCTTTAAAATAGTTACTATATATTAAAGCCACAGATGTATGCATTTATGTGTATATTCCACAGGATGCATGACCATCACCTAAATCATGACACAGGGCTATGGAGCAGGTCATATGGTTTTAGGGGCACCCACAAACTGAGAGCTCAGACTTTTACATTTTGTGTGCAGTGTACATGGTTACAGTGCTCTCTAGCAGAACACAGTGTGGAAGGAAACAGAGCTACCAGTGAGGTGAACTGCCACTCCAGTCGCGGATGGCTTGGCAGCTATTGGGAGGTTGGAGGGGGCAAAGATCAAAAGAAAATCAAGTACCAAACAAGTCTTTTGCATGTAGTAGAAACAGTCACTGATGAACTGCAGTACAGTTCTATATTTCCCTTAGTGTAAAGGAGGCAAAAATAACGCTCGTGAATATACGGCAGAAGTGCAAACTTGTATGTAACATACTAGCAAATATTTGTATATTTACTCAATTCAAGCTCCACCACCTTTACTCAGGTTTTGTTTAATCCAGACTGAGACTGGTGCCTGCACAGGGTCTTCAAAATTTACACCATATACACACTAATTAGAGTGCCTATTTTCTAGCCTCTCTGGCAGCAGGTATTAGCAACTGCAGTCAGTATAGGCAACAGAAAGCCATTATACACTTTTTGACACTGCAAGGACACATCCAGACTTCTCTAAGGAGAATCTCTTCTCTAATACTTGAAAGTACAACTGTGTTTAAAACACAAACAAGTAAGCAAAAACAAAGAGACTCTCCACAATTTTGAGTTTAAAAATATTTATATCACTATTAAATAATTTACAAAATAAGGAAGGACTCCTACTCTTACTACCATATAGGCAAATGCTGTTTAAACTGTTGAAAGCTTCTTTTCTTATTAATTTTAATGTGTGAGTATGAGAAGGAAGCCACAGCCCAGTACCTATATCAACTTTAATAAATAATTTATTTTGCCATATTCATCTTCTAAACTAAGTAAATGACAAAACCAGGTCCTCAAAAGGACATGGTTTTCACACACACTCAAAACATCAGGGAACAGATGGACAATATACTGTGGCGCGGCTGGAGCGTACATCTAAATGTACTCGCATATCTGACTGGGATTTCGTTGTACTTACAACGGTCACTTCTGCTCGCACCACAGTGCTTCAGCAGCCTAATTCACACAGCCTAGGAGCCTGGCCCTTCCCTCCCTGCCATTAACAGTGTACGTGCCACAGCTGGAAAGGGCACAGAGGCAGTGGAAGCCAAAGCAGAGTTAGGGGTTTCACTTCTGTGGAAGGTAGCACTGGGGCAGGCCTGCAACAGTTACCTGTTTTTCTGGCTTACCAACCATACTTGGAAGCAACAGACCCTGACGCGTCTTCGCCTTGCCTGTTCAGCGTCCCCCGTGAACTGTTCTCACGGCACACTGCTGGTAAACACGCTAGACCTTCAATTGGCATCGCAGGAAGTTTTCGAACCAGAAAAGGCAAGCTACTTTATCAATGCAAAAGCCTGACATATTCATTACACCCAGGTTCATTTGTAAACTACTTTAAGTCACAAACTTAGCGTCAGGGAAGGTTTATGTCTACAGTGCTCCGACAGAGAAAACATTGCTCTGATCCTGGACTCCACAAGGGGCAGGGGCCATGGGAACTCCATTAAAGTTATTCCAGCCTGATCTTTAGTTGACATATTCATGCCATAGTCCCACAAATTTCAAAGGAATTATGCTAGTTTATACCATCTAAGGTCTCTAATAACTGACAAGGAGCAAACTAGTGACAGTGGTGGAAAAATTGAGTATTTTTTTTAGCAATAACAAATGAAAGGAAACATTAAATTTGACAAGCTTTCAAAAACAATGAATTCACGCTTTCTCATTGAAACAAATGGAATTTTCAAATAAAATAACATAGTGAACATTTTCTTTTAGGAGAAAGGATAATTTTAAATATGGAAACAAAAGTGAGAGGGAAGTTTTCTCCTAGACTGAGACCAGATACATTCAACACAAATGATCAGATTTCTGCATGATAATCTGACGGTATACCAGGGGAAGGAAAAAAACAACCCCCCCAAATCTCTTCTTTCAACACAAATCTCACCCAAACAGTTTTTCTGTGCCTTGTTGTTTAAAGATAAGCAAAACTGAAAGCCAGAAAAAAATCAAATTAGTATCTTAAGTATTTTGGAAAGTGCTGTAGATCTGCTCCTACTGATAAATAAGGCAAAAAAGTCATGAAAGCAACACAGCTACTACAGAAATGACTTTAAGGGACCTAGGGAACTTCGAAAAGCAAAACTTGGAGTTTACTAGTTCAACATTTGCTTTCAGTTTAAACTGTATTGCCACATTTCCTGTTGCAATGCAAATGTGTATTTTGACTATAAATTTGCACATCTGATTTGGCCTCTCCTTGGAGATTCTTTAATTCAACAAGTCTCAGATTTTCCAGACTGAAACCTCTTGCCTCAAAACCACTGTCTTATTTAATTGGACATCATCAGCACCACCCTGGCTCTTTAAATCTCAAGTACGGGATCAGAACTTATGTATAAACCAAGATATTTACTAAAGCTCTGAAACAAAGTCCACTGAAGCCCATGGAGGGACTTCCACTTTTAAAATGAAAACGGATTTCCAAAGGGCTTGAATTTGGATCTCTGAAGGGTCTGAGTCCTTCTCTCTCTCCAGAGACTCTAGAGGAGGAAACCTGCATTAGGATATCAATTTAAGCCTTTTATGTAAGTGAGGTGGACTAAATTGGACTCTACCACCCATTTAGGAAAAAAAAACAAACAACACATGGGTGAAGAAATCCTTCTGGAAAAAAAAAGACAAATTTTCAAAGCCAGAGTTACTCATGAATATTTTTAGGAAGTAGGCATGGCTTAGTAAGCAAGCACGTGGCACATTGTCCAGACTCTCTTCTACAATTGTATCAGTCAGGTACTACCTTATATTTGACAGCAGCATTAAAATAAGTGACTCAAACCAACATGCCATAGAGCCTTAAAGATAGAAATCTTTTTTTTTTTTGAATTAAAAATGTGCATAAAAATAAGACTGTAATGAGCTGCATGAAGAACAATCAAAATTATTAGGTATTTGCATTTCTTTTGCACCTTGAGCCAAACAACTAAAAAATTATGCATAGGATTCTCTCAATCTGAACACAGTAAATATTAATAATCTCTGAATCTGCAATGAAATGTCTTTTGCCTCAGACCCTGAAGAGAGACTTTCTAACTCAAAAAGTTGTAGTACAGTGACTGTGACTGTATTTACACTGCACCAAGCTGAGGGCATGTGTGTGTAATCTGAAAATAATGCTGTGCCACCCCCCACTCTCTTTACACAGAGACATTTTAAAATTACTTGTTTGTCAGTTTTACAAATGTGTGTATATGTAAGGAGCCTCCTGTGTGGCATTGCATTAGCAAGCAGGCAAGCTTTCATTTGCACATTCTGATTTTACAATCAGAATTAAAACATTTACTCTGTTCAGGGTGAGTTGATAAACAGGGATTTTAAAATTTCCTTTTTTTTTTTAATGTGAAAAATGAAAGAAAAATGTTCCTCTGGATATATTATGCCTTTGGGCTCCATTTGAGGGAAGGGAAAAAAGACAGAGAAAGCTACTGTGAAGGTCACAGAGTGAAAGAACTTCCTCAGGGCACAGAATAAATTAAATCCCAAGGAAAAAATAAAATGTGTTTTCCAGAGTGTGAGGCACAAACTCAAAATGACAATGATTGACAGCCAAACTATATCCATGCAATATCGAAGACTGCACGTTCTCATTTACCTCAGTGTAGCCAGCAAGCGCCCATTAAACATCCGTCTGATACCCAAATTAACCTTCTTGGCAAACTGAAAGAGGCACAAACTATCATAATCAACCTTTCATTATCACAGCAGCCTCTAGTTAAAGGGTCAGAATAATTGTGCCATCAGAGCCCTGATTGTTTTCAATCAACAGATGACTGGAGTGACAGCTCAGTGATGGAGTAGTCTGATGAAACCGCACCAGGCCTAATCAGAGCAGATGAAAGGAAGGCATGATTGGTGCAAATGAACAGTCGTGCCTCTCTTTTTCATCTACAATCTGAAATTACTCTTAAATTTACAGAGTTTTTTCTCCCTTATGAGTACCTCTGAAAGAATGTTTGACTTATTATGAGTTCTGGCAGTGCAGAGTTATAAAACACAGGTAGGGTTTTCAGCCGAGGCTTTAAGTGGGTATTCAGCATAATTTTAACAAATTCACTCTTGAAAAGCACAAAATGACTAAAGACTTCCAATGACCTAACCTTTCAGTGCTGTTTGATTAGCAGAACAATTTATCACAGCTCACATTCTTCATGATAAGAGAAGATTAAAAAAAATGGGAAAGGATCTCTTGCAAATGTTTTCTCTTAGCCAATGTAGTTATTGCATTATTGCTCTCCTGTTCTCTCTCTCGCACACACGCGCACACACAAACAAAATTAAAGAACAGTGCATTAATAATCCTTTCCCCCTTAGAATGAATAACAGAATCTAAGCAGTGATTGCTTGGAGATGAAAGAAGAAACCAGTTACTGTGCTGCTGACAGCATCAATATTCAGCTTTCTGGTGGGTTGTTCATGCCCATGTTCTAAGGGACACGAAGTGAACCTATTTCATTAGGTGTTTGTTACCTTAGTCATCAGCACAAAATCAGAGTACTTCACAAACCAAAGAAGAACAATTTGGGCTCTCTTTTGGCAAAACTGGGAAAGAATGGAAGGTTTAGGCTTCCTGCAACTCCTCAGCTACAGTCTACTTCTACTCCCGGCCTCAACCAGCTCCAGCCATGTGGTTTCCCATCCTCGCAACGGCTCTGTAAGGAAGCCATTGTAAATCAAAAGAACCTGTTTGTACCTTCAAAGGAAACAATTATTTCAAATGGAGAAAGGTAGATCTTTTCTTACGTGATCTTTGCTATCATCAGATGTTCTCTAGTCTATCAGCCATCACTAAATGTGTATCAACATTCAGCATAGGAAAACAAAAAGAAGCTTAGCAGCAAAGATTAATGTTTATCTGAAGTGGGAGTGGATAGAGAAGACTGATGCTACCAACAAAAGACTTTTAGATAATTCTATTTCCTGTACCTTTTCCTCACACTACAGAATGTAAGTTTTAATTCCTTGGAAGTTTAGGGCTGTAAGCACAACATCCATCTGAGTGGAGAAACACAACTGCCCTAAGTTGAAGAGGCTGTGAGCAAGCCTGCACACCCTGGCTGACACAGGGGCTGCCATTTTCACTTGTTCCTGTTGTAGTTTAATTTATTGAAGTCTACTGTTGATGTAAGCAGGTTCACAGTAACAGATTCTCTGAAGAAAAGGAACTGCAAATGGATATAAAATCTTAAAACAAATTGTAGATATCAACTGATATCTTCAAGTTATCCCATGTCCCTTCTCTGTAGGTTGCTTGCACCTTACTTTCAGCCAGCTCTGTCCCACTGTCGAGGTACACTCAGCATATTAGGCTACAGGCCTTTTTAAGAAATATGCGTGCTTTTTCTTTGTATAACAAAGTGTTTTACTGTCCTCAGATAGCATAAAGGCTCCAAAATCAGCCCCATTAAGAAGGATCTATTAGTTCCAAGTCCTATATAAAGGGAGCGTGACACTAAAAGGTGCCCAGTGTGTCAGTGGCTTGGTAAGTACTTTTCCTCACTCTTTCCCACTCTCTTCTGTCAGCTGAATTCCCCTTTCTTCCTGTTTCAAATACTAAAGTGCCCAACCTTTTCTAGGTATAAAGACACTGCTTACAATATACATGTAGATTTAGTGAACTCCTGGGAATGACCCCAAGACATTCCCAAGCACACCTGACCTAACATGTCAATAGAAAAGGGAAGTAACAGCTTGGGAAATTGCCAGAAGGTGCTTTATTTGATGGATGGAGCAAAGAAAAGACTCGGAATAAAGCTGTTTCTCCACACAAATAGCAGTCTCCTGTATTTGCATCTCCTCCCCTGTGCCCCACACGCTGGGATCACACCAACTATTCAAAGACACTCTCATTCTGCTGTCTGTCCCCAACACCTTCCCACACTCATATAGGACCCCTACTTCAGCAGTGGCACTGGCTTGCTGTACAGGGGGGCCACACAGAGTGTATTCCCACAGACCCAGTTTCACAGACTGCCAGGGTCTGGAGACAGTAGGCTCAGGTAAGAGAGAGAGGGAAGCCAAATATAAATGAACTATGACTTCAGTAAATACGTGACCCAAAAGGAAGATTAGAGAACCCCAAAGTTAATTAGATCTGGAGAGTGAGGGCACTTGTTAATGTATCTCCCCCTGGCCCTTTAGGCACCTCTGCAAAAGCCGTAGTGGATCTTGTCAGAATGCTACTTCAGGAAGCCTTTGATCTGCTAAATAAGAACTTCTATACCTCTTGGTTGGAGTTTTGTTGGTTTGGGATCTATGTAGCTTAAAGATGACAATCTATGACTTTCAGAAAAGCATCCCTTCATCTGTGAGCCAGTCAGTTTTCAACAGGCAGAAATCTGATTTTGATCTTTGAGCACTGAGTTACATTCTGCAAGCTGAGTGGTTGGCCATACTCTGTCTAGCAACATGAATGATGCATTTCATGATATTATATTGCGATTAAGGTAGAGGTACATCATGCAGCTATATTAATAGCAAACATTTATCAAAATTAACGGTGTTAAAGTGAATCACAATGTATTAAAAATATTTCTCAGTTTTTCTCAAGTGCTGATAGGATCTATCTTAAAGCAGTTAAGCTGTAAAGCATCAACCACCAATTGCCTGATTTCCTCATAGGGCTGCTAGATGAATATATTGTCCTGTACAGTCCTCAACAGGTACAAGAAGAATACATATGCTCCATGACTTTGCCAGATATCTTAGGCATATGCAAAAAGGTCCATTAGTAGCAATTTTCACAGCTGTATCTCATCTCAAAATTTTTCAATAATTTTTTTCCCCGCAACATTCTTGTGAGGAAGGGAGGAATTAATATCTCTGTTTTGAGGATGAGGAACTGAAATCAGGCATATTCCTGCCCACAGATGAATTCTCCAGCAACTAAATCCAGAGCAATTCTCAGGCCAGTGCTTTACCGTGAGCTTGCTTCTCCCCCACAATGCTGGCACAACACCACTGCCCTTCCCACAGGGCCGTTATTTTACCAGAAAGGTGGTGAGAGAGACAGTGTTAGTTATGGGGAGGTTTCATTCTTTGGGGAAGTTCAAAGAATTTTTTTGAAAGATATAGGAAAAATTTAAAGTTTTATAATGATGACCAGTTATGAAGAGTTAAGAATAGAATATTCACTTCTTTTGAACACTTTATCCAATGCACTTATTTTACTATTTCTTATTGTTACTGGAAATGAGACTAGACAGAAGTCTAGAATGTCTAGAAGACATTAACTAACCTCAATAAAAATATTTAAACTTTTCAGACATAATAAAATAACTATGTTCAAAAATCAGCTTTATAAAAGGCTACTTACACTACATTAATATATAATATTATATATGGTAATACATCATATTAGATTAGAGCAAAGAGTTGTTATAATGGAAAAAAATAAACTTTTCATCTACTCAGGCATGAAGTAAAGTAAGGTAAGGACAGAAGGTATACTCTCAGCTGTTGCAAATTATCACAGCTCATGGAATTATGCCATTTTACACCTTCTGGGGAATCTGAACTTCAAAATTATATAGCACTTTCCTTCCAAGTATCTCAAAGAAATTTATAAACACTAGAACTAGAGTTTCCATGTGAGAAGTATACACTTCAATCATTTTCCAGGCATGGAAACTAAGAGACAGAAAAATTAAGTGATATGACAGAAGACAGCAGTGGTATAGCTGAGCACATAATGAAAATCTTCTGTCCCCACAACCTGTCCACAACTGAAGGAGTTTCTTTTCTCCACAACCAAAATCCCTTGGAGATTTTTGTGCTCTGTGCCCTAAAATAAAGCCTGGCAAGATGCATGTATCTGACAAAACACGAAAAAACAGACCCCTAAATATGATCTGACAAAAATATTTAAGATATTCTTTTGGCTGAAAAGCATATCTCCGTACTGGCAATAAACACTCTATTCCTTAATCTTCTTGGAGCAGCAAAGACAAAACTATCCTATATTGTGCTGGCAGTAAAAAAATTTGACTTTATTTCAAGAGAAGTACGTTCTTGTGCTATTACATCTTCAGTCTAATGCGTGGAGTTGTTTTCTTAACAATCATTTGGGGCTCATCTACAAAGAAGATCTACAAATATGCTTCTTGCACCTCTGTCATTCTTTTGCTATGACACAAGGATGGAGCAAGGCCCTGTGCAACCCACGGGGCAATGACACTCCATATGCAACTGTGTGTTTAAAATTTCTACGAGCTACTGAGTAGCCGCTATTGCAATACACTTTGCAGCTACCCCACTACTGACAACAATTCTATTTTCCTGTGTGCTACAATGACCACCAGACCTGGAAGTGTACACAAATAAATAAAATAAATGAGATGGGATTTATCACAGTGGAAAGGTTCTACCGACTGTTGCAATCAAAGTAACCTTTGTTTTAACAAGAACGTCAGAATAGAGTGGGGAGGGTGACAGTCTAACCAGAGTGCACAAAAGCAATAAAACCAAACACCAAAACTGGAATCCAGAGCCAAGAACCTCATCTTTTCTTTTCAGACAGGTCCAGCCATAGAAAAGAATTGGAAACGACAAGCAAGCTCCCCCACCATAAGCATTCCCTAGAAGTAGCTTAACAGGTTCTAAAACCTATGGACCCTACTACATTTGCCTCTCTTTAATACCTGTATCGAACGGTGAGAAGCTCTGAGGTAGGAACTCCTTGCCATCCATTTTCTAACTCACCACAAAATGCTCAGGTTTGGCCTTGCCATCATTTGTCATGATGGTCAAACCAACACTGCTAGATATTTTATCTCACTTGTGTAACTTTGTAAAAAGTTGCAATGAGCAAAAGCTTACCTCTTCATAAACAGAGCTGTCGAACTAGGACTCTTCACTGTGATTTGATTTTAGTTTAAGGCGAACAAAGTTTATGAGAGCATTAGACCAATTTAAATAATCACAGTCTCTCTTTTCTAAAAGAAGGGTGAGGACAGAGCCCATGGGAAACAGAGGAAGAGAAAACTCCCAGCAACCATCCTTTCAAAATCCAGAATTATTCATTTTTATTTTTAAAGAAACATTCAGGCTGACATCAAATGCACTGAAACCTTACATTGCCACACTTAGCATTAAAATAAGTTGCTGGTACATAATTATAACTGGAAATGACAATCTTTTACCTTCCAATACACCTTGTTTTGATTGCTATTCCTCTCTGGGTGTTTTTTTTTTTTTCCCTTGGAATATATTTAAAATGTATAGTGGCTCTCTATGGAGACAGGAATCTACTGGCTTTCATCAATAAAAATTGATGGAGAATAAAAGAGGCACAAAAACAACAAAATTCTATAAAAATGAAATACAGCTCTGCAGAAATTAGTTCAAATGGTTCTTGAATGTAGAAGGATTACTATTTCTTTCTTCCCTATTGTTAGGGTATAATTTTCTATGGAGTTAATAGGCAAATCCAACAAATGACATAAAATGTATAATTTTCTATAATAATCTTGACAACAGCTATACAGGACTTGTATATCATTAATATCTTAGGTCACACACAAAAATGTACATCAGAATACATACTCTTTGCCAGTTTATATAGACGTATACTCTCAACATGTCACATTATTACAAAACCACTGAGGTCAATTTTTCCAAGTGCAATCATTACGTGTGTATATGTGTGCATATATATATATWTTTTTTTTTAAACCAGTGATATCACTAGCACCTTCACTGCAGGAAGAACTTTATTTCTGTTTTGTTTTTTATTATGTCAATGAACCCTCTGACAACTACAGTGTCAGTCTACCCTTCTGGGTTTCATACTCATACTGCTCGAGATTCCCCTACTTCCCCCTATCCGCTTCACACCTGCAACTACCAGACATCAGGCATTGAAGTCTACATTATGCATTAGTAAGCCCAATTCTTCATCTCTTGAGCACTGCAGGAATCTCATTTTAACAAGGATGGGCCCACAAATATTAACTGTGGGAACATTTATGCTTTTTTCTGTCAGCAGACAACATACTTGTATTTTAGGAGCTGGCATTCCTTTCAGCTGATTTTTCAGTTAGGATTTTTTCCCCATTCCTTTTTAAATACAAAAAGTAAACAGCAAGTACACCAGGTGTAGCTCAATCAGCTTTTTTGTGAACAGAATACTTTCCTTTTTAATCAAATGATGTCTTGTTAAGGATGTCCATTTTGTTGACTCTGATTTAGTCTTTAATAGCCACACGATAGGATTCAGACTAGTGTACGACTCTTACTATTTTCAAACGATGAGTTTATTTTTCAAAATCAACTAATTGTCCTAAGAATATTATTTCTTTTTAAAAAGTGACTTAGACACTTAAAGCCATATTTGTAAATGTATTTAGGATCCCAAATGTATCTCATGCATCAGGAATGTCAGAGCTTAGCTACCACAAGATGAAAACAAACATCTGTTTATTTAAACTCATCAAATTACATCTGAAGCAAAGTGAAACAACTGCAACTGCTGAAAGGTGAACCTCACAAAATGCAGACTTCTACAGTTTCACATAAACACTACAGTAGGCTCCACCCTAAAGGAACAATTCAAAAGCTTTTCAACACAGACTCTCAGTTCAAAGACCATCATCCTTCCTGTCCATCGTTACTACCTCACACAGACCTCTAGCTTGGAATCAAGTTCACAGTAAGGCTTCTTAAGATCTTTTTGACCAATGTATTTGTTGTAATCTCTTCCATGCTAGCTCCCTGGCATGAAGGGGTCTAAGGAGTCTGAGGACTCCTTTATTGGGAGGCAATGACAGGTCAGGCCTCAGCAGTCATGCTGAATAGCACTGAACCAGCAGGTCTAGACATATTGGCACAAATTTACATCATATAACTTTACACACTTAGTTTAGATACTAGTGTAAGCACTTAACTCCAGAATTTAGATCCTAAGTATCACACTGATGATAGTGTATATGGCTTTAATTTAATTTTCTTTCTCACTCTTCTTTTGTTCCATAGTTACAAATAGAGGTAATGCTTCTCCCAGCTCCCAAAGGCAAACATGATGAAATATGGAGCTGGGCATCCGCAAAAGAGCAAGTTTCTCATTTTCTAGCAGTTTCACCAAGGTAAAACCCATCAGAAAAAATATTAAAGAGCTTTACTGGGATTTCAAAAAAGTAGAGATTATTGCCATTTGTATCTCTCAATGGAAGATGTTAACTAAGACAGTAACTACTGACTGCCTCATTTGAGCATCCATAATATCCATGGATTTGGGACTTTATCTATGCTTACATATTCTTTAACTTAAAAATGAAAGGAATGTGTATTTCCAACCATGTCTGGCTTTCACAATACTATGGCCAAAGCAGCTTTCTTTTATCTAACCATATACCTGCATATTAATATAGTTATCCTTCACTTAATCTTCTCTGACAGATCAGTGCCACAAAGAAGATAACAGTCAACACAAAACCCACCATAACAGACTAATTCAAATGCAGAATACAGTATCACAGAGGGTGTCTTGGTGTGTGCACACCTTGGTGTCATCTCTGTCTAAGCCAAAACATGTATCCACTGCTTAGCTGAAAAGTGACCTAAATTCCAGAGCCATGGGCACAGCAGCCTTCCTTAATATTGCTGTGATACTCTATGCAGTTCTGAAGTTAATCAAGAATAAATTAGGTGAGGTGATGTTACTGTAGGACACAGAAGCAAAAGTAATGCCCTCCAGTAATTTCTTTATTGCTTGTAGCAGCAGCAGCAAAATAATCAAGCTTTCTGGAATTGACATGTATCAAAAACAAATACACAGTTGCTTCTAATATAAACATATTTTTAATATAGAAGATCCCTCTCTATGTGGCTATTGTTGATAAATAACAGTTACAATAAATTAGCCAATATTCAAGAAATAACATGCAGAAACTTTGAAAACTTCAAAACAAAACTACATATAAAATACAGAAGATCTTACTGTAAACGACAAGATCTAAGCTAAGGCAGGCAAAGGAAGGAGATGACTGTCAAACCCATCAGGTAAAGGGACGGCACAAACAGGCAGTAGACATTTTCACTGTAAAGCAAGATACTAATACCATTACCAATATCATTGGATATCCTACCCAAAAATGTTAGATGTTTACAAATGTTTACACAAATGAATCCCTCCCAAATAGTCTGGAGAGACTGTTAGGAATATTACCATTGTGCGCTCTCAATTCAGGTGAGACAACTGTGTCAGCAGGATTAGCCTTCGGAAAATGAAACCAACATCCTACCATAGGCTATGTTTTCACACCAGTTTTACTTGAGGGTAACTGTGTATTCTTGCTTGGAGCTATTCATGATACAGTTAGTGCAAGGACAGCAGATCCGGCACAGTGGATACTGCAGTGGCTCTTTGGCATTTTTACACAGACTGCCCGTGAAAAAGGTACTATAAAGGGGGTGAAAACCCACCAAAAGATCCACAGGCAATATGCTGATTTTCCCATATAGCTTCACCAATTCACCTCAGCCTTGATACGCATCAAACTCCTTTTTTCTGTCCTAGGCCTCCTGATAAGAGGCTGACAGCCACATTTAGTGTGGTGGTTTTCTACTTAGGCTAAATACTCCCCACGGACAAGCATCAGACCACCAGACATAATTTCACTTATTGCCCAAGAGAGGACTTCAGCTTATTTCTTTAACAATGAAATGCTAATATACTGTTTAAACACAAAGCTGATTACTGAAAGGCTCCCCTTTACTTACTATTTATAATGTTATTTTTTTTGCAGCAGAACTTAAGTTCACGTTTAGTGAGGCACTTAGTCTGCATTTTGTCAAAACGTATATAAATCCCTGAGAAATATGATTTTTGCTCTCATATTAAAAATTGCTCTATAGAATCAAATGATTGGCAGCAAAAAAATTCAAGTACTGCACTAATGGAATGGAAAGTTTGTACTGGTACATGACAACCCACTTCTAGAAACTGCTGTTCTATACAAGAAAATGTGGACACCATTAGTGATGTATGGAGGATGTCTGTGGGCCTATCTGTGGCAGACAACTGTTCCATGGTAACAGCCTGCTATAATGTGTACAGAGTAAGATTTCCAGCAGCACTGAACTCCATGGATTTCTGCTGGAGAATCCATTTAGCCCTCCACAATTGTCACAAGGAGATTTGAATGGACCAGAACTGCATGAAAAGGCAGTTAAAAACAGGGTCCTTTACTCTTCCTTAGAAGAGGATAAGCAGGACTGCAACAAGAGAACTAGATTTATACATTTGTTATTTTTATAAAACAGATGTTTACCAACTCATACTGACCTGTGTCACTGTAGTCTTCCTCCCACTTATTTTTCTATCTATTCAACGAAAGACACTTCTCTAATATAGAGATCAAAGACTGATTTTGCACTTCATGTTCATAGTATCAAAAGGAAGAACTAGTACTACACTTTCAGATGTGGAACATCATTGTGTGTGATGCAAACACAAGCTCATGTTACCATACCAAAGCAAGTTAACAGGACTGGAGTGTCTTCAGTGGCTACCCCTGGAAAAGACAAAGCATAGCTACATGCTTTTCAGCTGTATAAACTACTCGAGGAGTATTATCTACCAGATTTTCCTAGATTACTTATCAGTTGATGGCAAGAAACTGGACTGAGTGGCAAAGTACAAATCAACAAAAAATTCTTAATGTTAACTTGAGAAGTATTGGCAAACACTAAGACTGATCTACTCTTAATGTTAACCATTTAAAAATATATATATCCTCTAAGAACCTACTTTGCCAGTAGTGGGGGAGGAAGAAACTAATCTATATTGATCTCATGTGATGATTTTTAGTCTAATGTGATTCAGAGTTCACCCTGGATTAAGTGCAGTATTTATTACAGCATCATTTGACCAATGTACTGCCAGGGGACAGAATGATCCAACAGATATTTCTATCTCTAACTATTAGTATGATCCTTGAAGAGTGAACTTTTACGCCTCTTAATGCTGATTTGTAATAATGTATATGACTGAGGTATAACCATATTGCAACTAAAGCTAACATCAGTTTATTACTTAAATCTTTGGCTTGCTTTCTCCTTGCTAAGGTTCCAACAAGAAGCCCTCTACTGCTAGATTTCTCTGAGAGCATGCTCTGTCATACAAGTTTGGTTACCTTTTCAATTATCAAGGGAAAGAATTAATCTGCTTCCTTAAAGTAGAGCCAATGAGCCTTTTTAGTAAAGGCCACTTATGAAAAGATTCACTTTTCACATCATGAAAAACTAGACATTTATGTCCTCATGATGACCATTTCCTGTGAATAAAATATGCTACACAGCTCAGACACAAACATATGACGAAGAGTAAAAGTACCAAAGAACAATTTGCTTTTTTTAACTTGTTTTTCTTCGTTTTTTTTTTAATCCTTTCTTCCATGTCATTACTTTAAGTTTACTCACATTTTAATGCAGCTGACAAGCCATAAATTTCATATGGTCACAAAGTAATATTTAATAATCTCACATGCTAGTCAAATGTAATAATCAATATGAAAAAAATGCTATGCCACATAATAATCATTGTTACTAGCTTAGCCTACCTAAAAAGCTCCAATGATCGAGGCTACCAAGCTGCTCCTATTTCTCAGCCTGCGGAGGTTTTACGGGGTGGATTGCTTGCTTGTTTTAAGATATATGTATATATATTCTCTATTGCATCTCCAAAAATAATTAACCTACAATAGGCCAAAGAGTTTCATAAGATTTTAAAAGGTAGAAAGAGAAATGAACTACTCAGTTTGTCCACTTTAACCTTGTTTGAACTTTTCTTTCTGAAAGAACCAACAGGAATTACTAAAAATTAATCCGCATCCTAATTTATTGACATTAATATTACTGATTAACTTCCTCAATCTTGGTTTCTTCAAGGGTATATTTCACCATATTCACTAAAGTTGGGCAATTCATAATTGGTAGTTGAATAAAAATCTGGAACGGGCTGCATATGTGCTGCAATCACTTCAGTTCAGATCACATTCAAGCATGGCTCTGTGTACAGACTTAGATGCACTAAAATAACTGCCTTAATCTTTACGTGCATTCGGCTGAAGTCATCCAGTGGACATTGGGAATTTAGCGAGAATAACTGTGCTTTGCAGACAGTTGCATCCCTTCCAGAGGTTCTTTGAGGGAAGCTTTAATTTGTGCTTAGGGCTTCATGGGAGCCCTACTAGCAGTCAAGGTGCCTTGACTACTTGGGGACATGTTAAATTCATATTGCCACAACATGCTGTGTGCAGAAGGCCACACCAGTCACAGGTAAGACATACAAATCAAATGGTAGCATCCTCCATCTCAACTTTTCTATTATCTGCCCCACTTTGTGCCAATTTCCTCTTGCCTTCCCAACACCTCTTGCTTTGCTGTTCTTCTTTAAAACATGGGATGGGGATTTGTCAAAGTCAATGAGCACTTTATTACAGTGAGAGTGCTCAGTAATGAACAATTCAGCAATTTAATGAGATTCTGTAGATCTGTCTCCAGCCTGTCCATCAAGTTTCACTTCTATAAAGCACCCTGACACTAATCCTCTGGCATACCCAATCTTCACCCTGGGCTGAATATTAGATTCTTCTATGGTATATTGCATTACCACTATAACCTTAGCAAAAATGATGAGCTTAACTACACTTGAGGCAATATAGCTGGTCTGATTTGATTTTCTTCTATTGGGTTGACTACGAAGGAATTACTTATTTACTAAGATAAAGCAAAAAGAGTTTCTTATTGCCTTCTGAATGCCTAAATTGGTAAATATTTGTGTGAGTCTTTTAATTCATTCTGGGGACCTGGAATATTTATAAATATATATATTTATTCATGGTTCTACAGAATGAATTAAGATGACACACATACACATATTGCCTGCAGCAGTAAAATAGTTTAAGAAATTCTTCACAACTGCATGAGTAACCTTTACAGAGGCAATTACAATAATGCTTAAATGGACAGTGTGGAGTTTGTTGTCACTCAAAAAGCAGCACATTACCTATAAATATCTCTCCCCAGTATGACCCTGCAATAGTAACATAAGCTTTGTCATACTTGCTTCATGAAATGTTCATTGACTGGAGTGCATACAATTAAGAAAATTATTTCTGAGTTACTCCTGCAAGACAGGGCAATGCCACAAGATTTAAAAACTCCCATTTCCCAAACTTTATTTCAGCAAGCTGCGTAGGGTGTACTATCCTGCATATGCTTGTCCGCTAATGAGCTGGCATTAAATAATGCTTGTACGACTTTCTGCAGTAACTTTTCTAGCAAAAGTATTTCCAAGCACATAGCTAGATTTCACTGCACCTGCAGAGAAATGATCATAAAAACAAACTGGCCAGTCAGCTATGCCCCATATACAATCCTGTACATTTTTATTATTACATATTATTACATACCTATTACATACAAAAACTGCTTTATGATCAAGGAAATATGGGTTGGGACTCCAGAGTATCCTGCTTAAAAAAAGAAAAAAAAAAAAAAACCACCACAGTTACCGTGCTGCAGGTTCTGTTGCACAGACACTCTCCAGAGACCAGGAGAGGAAGGAATCCAACTTCAATATTACTATCTGCAGAAAATATCATCTTCAGAAAGACTCCATAATCTTAGCCTCAAAGTTTTGGAAACAAATATGTCAGTCAGGCCAAAGGATTACATTACATCCGCATACTGCCATTGTAGTTTGAAGAGCTTAAGCTGAGATATTTTGTTCCTACACAATGATGTTCATCCACAGAACACAAAGGGCCCTACAGATGAACGCACAGTTTATACTTTGAGAAAACAATGGCAGACGGATGTAATAATTTGCTTAAAATAATCCAAGAGATAAGCAGATAAATAACAGGGTTTGAATATAAAGCAATCTTCTGAATCTCAGGCCCCTCTGTTGGACCAAGATATCCCATCTTCTAAAAGAAAGAACAGATTTTTTTCAAGTAAATTAACTTCTACCTTGAAAAACCCTGAACTACTTTTCTTCTATTAAACATGACAGAAAAAAAGAAAACAAAAAGGAATGTTTGGGTAACACATTATCAAAATTTACTTCCGCTATATCATGAGCTCCAATTTTTACAGATGTATGGTGGAAATGTTTCCAAGGCTGGATTTTGTTTGTTTTTCTGTGCCCCTCTTTACAGCCTACGTGTATTTTTGGCAGTGGACTACTTTTTCCATAATAAAGCTCACAACACAATGCCTTACTCTTGTTAATATTCTACGTCTGTCAACCTGTGGTCCTTTTCTAGATCCAGCTTTTTTTAGTAGAAGTGATTGCCACCTCCAGCTTCTTGCCACAACTCTTCTACTGATGCATACTGCCTCCACGCATCTCCTCACAGAGCAGTCTGTGTGACAACTCCATATTTTGCTTCAGGCAAAGTCAGCTGCAGTGGCCTACACAATTTCAATGACTAACTGAAATTAATACAACTAGTTTTGTCTGAAGTGAATGGAAGAGATTTGCAGAAGCAGGTCTGTCACAGACTGGTGGGGCTAGCCTCGCTCCATACAGAGGCAATGATAATCAAGTTGCATGCATTGATCATCTATTCTCACCAGCAAAGTTAGATCTGGAAGAAAGTATCTCATCACATCTGCACCACACAAATTAAGCAATAAACAGATTCCTATTTCAAATGAACTAATAATATCAATACAATATAGCATTTTTTAAAATTTAATTTAAAAAATCCCTCAGCTGTTATTCAAAGTTTTTGCCCAAGTCCTTAGTCTCTCTTAAGATTGCTCCAGGTTCCAAAACAACAGAGTACTCTTACGGTTTACAGAGTATTACATATTTTGCTTGTTTTACTAATTTCCTTACCTGCCAGATTTGTTCTTCACTGAGTGAAGTGAGTCTATCACTTTTAAAAACCTCTCGAAGAAGACAGTATGGGAGTGCCAGGACTTCTTCAGGATGACTCTTCAATAGCTCAGACAGATGTTTTACTAAGAAGTCAACCACTGCATTCTCCAACAAAGTGAGGTTGAAGAGGTCCGCGAGCTTATACAGGTCCAAATAATTAAAACTATTTAGTTCCTAGATGGGTGAAGCAAACAAAATGTGTCTCAGAAAAAAACCAAACCAAAACAAAAAACCCCAGAGGTCTCAGATAATGAAAAAAGGTTGCTCTTTTGGAAGCTAGGGAGATAGAAGGCAATATAACTTCAGATTAATTAACATAGTCTCATTCAAAATGTATGTGCAAATGCTACCACTGCATATGCAAATATACATGAGAGTACTCATTTGTGCTGCAACTGCTAAAATTATATATGTACACAGCATTTATAAGAAATATGGAGTAGTACACAAAATAATAAACCAGCATGACTTACAGTGTATGACAAAACCTCTCAGGACTTAAAAAGTGAATTAAAAAATATATTTGTTAATTACAACGGTTTGTTCCAAGCAATTTTTTGTTCATTATTTACTATTTTGAGTGAGCTAGAGCATCTGTGCAGCATAACTTTTAGCTCCACTGAAACCTCACAAAACACTTCTTTGTGACATGCTCAACTACATTTTCTATATAAATTTATCTTCAATAAACAAAAAAAAACCCCTTTTTTCCTCCCCTGGCAGCAACCTGTAGATGACATTGGCCTCAGTCTTTCTCCCCTTTCTTCTACCAGCAGAAAAATTTAGAGACAAAAGCTACACTCAGGGCAAGAAGGTTTTTTTCATCCAGATAACAGATATCTTACATTAATGAGCCAACATTTTCAACTTGGTATTCTTTGAAAATTAGTGTCTGGACAGCTAACTACTCCTGTTCTAGATGATGCACTCTTCAGGGGAGAGGGCATGAATTCATCCATAACAGACAAAAGGACTCAGTACATTTGGGAAATAAGCATGTTTATTTGTTCTCTGTTCTTGCTGTATGCTCACACATCTTTTTCCCTCATCTCCTCCCCTCCACAAGCCGCTTTTCATCTTCCTAATTACCACATTGCTCCCTATCAGCAGCCTTCTTCTTGACCAGCTCCATGTGTGAAAATGACAAGAACTGTTGTCAGTTTCACTTTGCTGGTTAGTTAACATAGGGACTAGAGCAAGAAAGAGAAACAGACTAAATTAAGTCAATTTCGCTTTCACTGCTCTGCTGGATGGAATGGCAGCACCAAATGAAACTGACAAGAAATCTTGTAAATGTCAAATGAGCCGCACGGCTGGCAGATAGAGCAGAGCAACAGGGAAGATGGGAAAGTGAGAAGAGGGGTTTTTTGGAATGTTTTATGGACTGTATCTTGAATGCGTGAATTCGGTGGCTGTCCCAATGACTGTGGAGCTGTTTATGCATATGCAATGGAGAGTGGAGGAACACAATTTTTTTCTCCTCCTTAGAGCAGTCAGTACTGAAGGAAATTGAACCAAAGTCCTTTGGAGGCTTCTATTTTTTAAATAATCTCCCACTCTAACTGTTCACCTTCATTGGCAGGGTTGTATGTTAAAGATAAATTCTATTCATTATCTACTTAAGCTGCTGCATAAGAGTCTCATATTGTCTTCCTGGAAGAAAAGATAAAAGTTGCTTATGCTGCCGGAATAAGCTCTATAGGCCATCACAGAAATTCTGAGCAGTTCTACTGTGTCACTTCCTCTCCACAGTGAAATAGAGGAGGTAAGGATAAATCCTCCCCAACTGCAGAGAGAAAGAAAAAAAGAATGAATTTTAAATGAGAAGTATCTCTTGTGTGCCTTATTCTTTGAAGTAGTATCTGCAGATCACAGATGGTACCTCAAAACACCACTTCTGCGATGGCCAAGCAGTTGTGGCACAATGCAAAGGAGCATAATCGAAGTAAACATCACAGCACAAGTAACAACCACATTTTACTGTCACTGGTTTGGAAGACTATCTTTAAAAAACCAAATCATCAATTGAATGAATGCAAACATGCAGAAAAAAAATTAAAAGAACTCAGTGTATATTTACTGAACTTTTTTGTAGTCAACAGCTATGGTTGGGAAGAATAACAAAAATAAACAAATAAATAATCAAGAATTGTGATTTGAAGATCAACTTTCCAACTGAAATACAAGCCTGATCAAACCCCATTGCATGTCAATGGAGAAGGCCAGTGGGATTTTGGTGGTCTTCAGAAGACGGCATTACTGGAGCTGGCATAGTAAAATCTTTGCTCATTAGACAGCAAAAGTAATGTGACACACAAATGCAATTTTTCCCTGAAAAAAAACTTCATATCTTCAGTGAAATCTAAAAGACACTGCAGAGGCTTCATTTTTGGTTGGGTATTTCTGATCATCTCCCAAACTCCCCTATCCCCTCAAATCAACACCAGTTGAAGTTTTTGCTGAAAACTGGTATATAGTTGAAAAGGCTGAAGATACCTATGGATAAATAAACAAACTTCTATCAGTTGTTTATTTACAATATCATTTATTTATATTTATGTGTTTGTTTACTTATTTCAGATGTTTATTTATTTATGTGTCTATTTATTTATTATGGGCATTATTTATCTATTTTTATTGCTAGGCTTCAGCAGATGTTTGAGGTTTCCTCCAATACAACATGTTATTGACCTGCCACAACTTGTGGCTCACTGCTTGATGCATATTGCAAGTGTATCTCCTTAAAACTGGTCTTGGCCTGCAATCAGAAACACATTTGTGTTTCTCTAAGGTTGATCTATAGGTCTGTATTTCACAGCCAAAGTACTGCATTAGCTTTTACAAATGAAAATTATCAGATTGTCATACCAATACTCCAAACAAAATTACACAGTACTACACGTTACTGTCTCTGTGATGATACTAGAGGGCAAAAATGTCATGCTGAGACTGCAAGATGTATATTGCTGATCAGTTAACCCCGCTCTCAATATGTGGCAAGACTTCCAGAAACATCAGACTACAGTGGGGTACGTAAGCTAGTTGCAAAGAATACACTTTTATCTTCTGGCATTAGAAAAAGAAAGTAACAAAGCAACCATTAACTACTCAGTCTGATTTACTTTCTCTGAATACATTTTCCAACTAAACTCTTAAATGAATTAAAACTTTCTGTTAAATAAATGAAAGTGAAATTGTTACCCTTTCAATTCAACTGTGGGCATGGATAAGAGTTCTGGCTGTCTCTGCTTTCCATGAATTTTATTAGATTGTGTTAGAGCAAGTTACAAAAATCTAAAAGTTGGGTGCAACTTTCTTCTGGAACTGTATCACAACATATCTTCTTTAAAAAAAAAAAAGGAATACAAAACAGGTATTAATTTCTATATTTTTATACATATATATAATTTATAAATTATTTTAACTTGTAAACTTTTTTTTATAAACTTTCATACAGACCATTTATCTTTTTTGAATTGAAAGATAAAATATGAACACAAGCAGAACTGTCAAGAGCTAAAGAGAATTAAGGAAAGGTAGTGATCCTATCTTTTCTACTGTGATGCATTTTACACTGCTGAAACATTTTTGGACAAAGAAAATATGTATAAGATTATATAGAGAGATCTTATAATTAACAGTTGAAAAGATTCTAAAATCCCATCGAAAACTCAAACCAGTTTAACAAATTGGCCAAATGATTTATCAGTGTCTGCTTCAAAAATGAAGAGGTGCATCTGATCCCACACATTCTATGTACTGTACTTTTTTCCTCCTCTTTCAATAGTTAAGTGAATCCATTGTTCTACATTATTGGTCTTGTGTGTCAGTAACAGCAGCCTTTTGGTACCAAACCAATTTAACCACGAGCTGACATTTAAAATCCTTGTAAAAGAAAATCAGTTTTCCAAACAAACCTGAAAAGATGACAGTATTAAATGCTTAAAATAACTGATGTGACATTCTCTGTAATTTAATACGGAGATGTATTTTAATATAGAGATATGATAAATTGTCAAACTTTTTTTTAAATAAACACTGTATTTAAATTACTTTCAAATTCATCTTTATTCGTTTGTATTTTTAAGAATAATTGCATTGCACAAGCCACAGAAAAGGATAGAAATAACAGATTGATAAATTAGAGTTAATCATAACCAACTACACAGTAGACTACAATGTACCTCTATTCCTGTGCTCTGTGTTATAAATAGCAGAAAAAGTGCAAGGAGAACTAAGGGGAAAGAATGCATTTCTTTATGACCTTATTTGAAAGATAAACTCCTTGGGGAAATACAATTTATTCAGATTATCAAGACCCTGCTGTGCAAATCTACAGTCTGGGAGCACACTACAGAGATCAAAAAATATTTACTTTATTCTGTTGGGTATAAAAGCTTTTAATGAATGCATAATTAAGACAGAAAAAGTATATACAGCTTTAGAAATTCCATTGCCGAGCCAAGCCATTAATATCCAAAGTATCATACCCAGTTGTGACTCCACCTGCTTCCTATTTAGATTACAGCACTGTTATAAATCAGGGTATTACATGACTAGCCCTACCAGTGTAACAGAGAAGGGCTGCATTGTGTCACCAGTTCCCCCTTTTCTATAAGGCAGTCAGCCTCTTTAAAGCAAAAATGCTTTTCTGAGGTCTCTACAGCAGGGACTTGTTTATTCAAAATACTTAAACAACATCTAGTACAACAGGGTCCTGACCCTAAATCCTCTAGGTTCTCCGCTATGTTAAATACAATAAACCAGCTGAATCATTCAGAACAGAATCTTGGCATAAATCACAGCAAAGAGATTCTAAATAGCTAAGGAGTATTACCAAAACAAAAAATTGCAGCAGAAAAATACATTTATATGACAATAAAAGGGATCAACTGAGTTTAAAGAAAATAAATCCAGTTCTGCCAGTAATAACTCCTTTTTCTTATAGCAACAAAGGCTCCAGTTGTGGAATGCCACACTCATTTACCCAACACTCATTTAYCCAAGAACCAGCAGACTACCTATATACAGGTAACAGGGCAACAGACGAGCTTATTTCATGCTAAGCATATGCACAAATACTTCAAAAACTGTATTTTAGGTCTTATCTGGAAACTTCCTCCCACTAAACACCAAAGCCATCCAGTTGAACCGTGAAAGACATTTTTGCTGAAGCAGGGTCACGGTGGGACAGCTGGGCCAGAATTTCTCATTCTATAAAATAGTGTTTACATTCATTACAAGACCACTGTGGAGTACAGATGTATTTACAGGCACAGTTAAGGATAACTTTTTAATTGACTCATTTTATAAAATTATTTTGTCTGGTAGATCACCACTTTCTCAGCATATTCTTTAATCTCTTTGCYTTTTTTTTTTTTTTTTTTTTAAATGTGTGAAAAGATATTTTGCATCCTTGCTGTTATTCCAAAGTAGGTCTGGGGCTAATTACAAGAACAACAATATCAAAAAGATTCAGGTCTATTATTTCCCCTCTTCCCTGTGAGAATTTATTTCCCTTCTCACTTGGTGGTTACCTACATCTGCTTAGTTTTCAGTTTCCATCCTGCTGGCTGGTGCTAGCGAGCACCCTCTTCGAAGGCATGAGGGCAGCCTGTGACCTTCACAAGGCAAGTGGAAGCCCATGACATTCTCAAACTAGCTCATGTGATGAAACATACATCTGAGCTTCCAAAAAAAAAAAAAAAAGTGAAACATACCATAATACGCAGATACTCAAAGTAAAACTGAAGAAGACAGAAACATTTTTTAGAGTCTCACCCTTCCTCTGGCCTTTTTACACCGTTTCAGACAGCATGCACCCAAAGCATCACATTTACAAATTTTGTCAAATATGGGAGTCTGTCCCACGTGATGATGGATGATATAATCTTGCATTCTTCTGGCAGAAATCACAAGCTGTTGATACACAGACTTTAAGAATGTTTTCATTACTTCATATTTCTGCTAACTCTTCAGCGTGACTTCAGTGTGATAAAAGAAAGCAGAAAACTATTTGGCTAATCTGTCGGCCACCAGCAAGCTCATATGCTGACTTTCTGTTATCCTTTTGCTGTTGCTAAGATTGTCACATCCAGAAAGAGCAAGTTTTGTCCTTTAGAACCCCAGCAAAGTTCACAGAAGTAGCAGTCAGAAAAATATCTACCATCAGCAAGAGGAATCAAGAAAAACAGAACTGCACAATGCCATTTCTTTAAATTCTTCTGTAGAGTTTAATGACAGTTTAAGGCAGGAGAATACAGGACTGCAAGCTGATTCCTCTACAATACTGGACAAGCTCAGACTTAGTCATAAGTTTAGAAAAATCCATCATAAAACTCGTTCAAGGTATTGCTCCCAACTACTACCACCAGAAGGCTCAGCTGATTTTGAGACTCCTTCTTCTAATTTCAGGCTTAATTTACTCAGACAGTTTATACACATTTGTTCCTGTGCCAACATTATCTTTTAGTTTTAACAACTCTCTCTCTCCCCGGTGTTTATTCCGTTGATATATTTACAGAAAGCAATCATATTCCTCCTCAGCCCTCATTTTGCTAGACTAAACAAGCCAAGCTCTTTTAATCTCCTCACATAAAACAGGCCTTCCTGATCATCCTAGCTGCCCCCTTTCCTGCACCTATGCCAATTTGACTTCATTTTTACTTCTGCATGGGCAAACTCTTAAAAATACTTCTCATGATGTTCCAGCATTATCTTGTACATTGGCATTAATATTTCCTTAGCTTTAAGAAATTATCTTGCATGAAATACCTCAGGCTCAAACTGCCTTTTTCTTGATGGTATCACATTAGTAGCTCAAAGCCACCCTATGATTTAATACATGAAAATTCTCTGTAAACTTGTTCCTCAAGTGAGACACAGTAACAGCCCTTCTGTCTGTCAGGCAGGACAGAAATAATATGACATGTTACGAATGGGAATTGAAAATGATCAGCTGAAATGCAGCAGATTCTACTGAGGATGCTCAGAAATGATTTTCCAATCCTTATTTCATTTCTTTCTATATTTGAGTAATGGATCTGGCAACTGTCCTGGTACATAGTGATTGTTTACTGGAGGAGAAAATAATTTCAGTAACTTTCTTAAGATTTCTTTTAAAAGACAGCAAGGAAATCCCCTTAATGTTCTGAAAAACAAAATAATCTTTAAATCAATACTAAGTATGAAAACCACCATACACAGTGGAAATACATGTCAAAAATACGTCTAATACACAGTAGGTTAAAATATCATTTTCATTCTTAACTCCAGTTTCCATTACCATGAAAAAAATCAGCATTATATTAGATCTGTTACCACAGTTAAGGTTCCTGACACTTCCCCTTTCCAATGCCTTTTTTTCAGTCACTCAGCCAAAATTTAATACTTTAAAACTGAATTTTTTCAGGCTTAAGATGAATCTCTTTAAAATCTCCTGAAAACACCTCAAACCACTTTCTTTGTTTCAGAACCTTTTTATGAGATTTTATTTCCGGAGCACTCAAATTACATATATGTTTGCCCTGTAATAAATACAATGAGAGATCATTTTACTTAAAAATCTGTCTCTGCTCCAGAATCCCAGACATCTGCCTATTAGCAAATGCCTAAGAATTACAAAAGTAATAAACAGATCTAAAGATGGAGAAGTGGGCAGGGGTAACTGTAGTTAGGGGGGCACTTAATCTCACCAGAGAATGAAACAAATTGTCTAGAATGTGTAAAATGACTGGTTAGTTAACACAGAAAACTTCCATCTCCGGAGTATTTGCTAAGCACCTCACAAAGCAACAAAACTTTCTCGGGTCTTTTTAAGGCAGTATGTGATACTCCCTAGACACAAAGACTGAATCCAGCGTAGGATAACTCAATATTGAATACCATTTTGATAGTCAAAGCAGAGTCAGTTAGGACAAATTTAACACATAGTATTAGAGAAAGTTGAACATTACAGTATCCTATAAAATGCTCAAAAATGATCACTACAAAGAGACCACACACAAACTCAAGATGATCCTCTTGCTAGTCAGTTAAACGGAGATGTGGAAGTACAAACAGAACAGTACCAAACTTGGTATGTAAGTATGGAAAAAGGTGAAGTAAACACAATGAATTTCTGACAAGGGGCCACAGCCCATTTATAAAAACAAATGATGAAGTTGCAGATAGCGACACAGGGCAGAAAAATTCCAGTTACGTCTCTACTACTTCTAGAATGAAACACAAGTCTACCCCATATAAGCTGCTGCTGTTTGAACAAGAAGTTTTCTATTTGTAACTAAGGGAGATGTGAACAGAAATTACATACCTTAATATCACTACCATAGATGACACACAATAAAGAATTTTAATGGAACTAGCTAAGAATCCAGTGTTAACACTGAACAAGCTTTGGAAAAAAATGGGGAACTATACAGGACTTCAGATCATGCCAGTGAACTACAGATTAGTTATCCTAACTTGTAATGCATGCAATGAATCTGGGAGTTTATTTACAAATAGAAGGGAAAAAAGAGTGAGATTATCAGGTAGCTGTTGGAAAATAACACCTATTACCCCTGCAGAACAACTGTGGTTCATTTGATCAACTGCATCAATAGACTATACTTAGTTCTCAAAGATAACCAGTTATGATTTTTATTTTTTCATTATATGGAATATATCTAAGAGGATGCATCCTAGATGGATCAAAGATTTGTTCAGTGACAGATCTCAAAATGAAGTTATCAACAGTACATTATCAAGCAGCATGACTTTTTCCAGTGAAGTCCTCAAGGGATTGATTCTTAGTCCAATACTGTTTCCAGTTTTATCCAACTAGACAGTGGTAAATTCTGCTACTAGAGCTTGCAGAAGACTCTGCAGTTGGGTAACAAATTATGAGAATGACAGAATAAGAGAATATTGTCTGCCTTTCCTGGCAAAATGATCACATTCAAGCAAAATACATCTGAGAACCAGTAACATAGCTGATGCAGAAAATATAATAGGCTCTATTTGGAACACCACTTATAGGCCATCAGGAGGGACTAAGAAGCTGTCATAAATAATCACATGAGTTCTCAGAACCGTGCTGTGGCAAAAACAGATGTCATAAAATACACACTAAGTACTGTCCAATTAAAGTAGGGAACATTCTTGCTGCTTCACATAGCATTTTTAAGACTACTGCTCAAATATTGGTCCCAATTCTGAAGTCCACAGTTACAAATATGAAAATACTATAGGCTAGAAAAACAGTCTTGTAAGATTTAAGGTGCTCAACTTAGCTTTTTACAGAAAGACTGATGGAGGATTTGATCTCGTGCAAAGATATTTATAAAATGGAAAGAATACATGAAAGCAAGAAAGTTCTGAAGCTTGCAGGGAGGGAGTCAACAGACCCACTGGCTGAAAGCTAGCATTATGCAAATTCAACTAAGAAAGGCATCATTTCTCCATATAATATGTTGAAACTGTTTGTGGAAAAGGAGAACTGGGAAGAGAAGTTACCATTATTTGGGGGACTTCTAAAAGTTATGATCTGAAAGATCAAATTTTTGGAAAACAGTTTCTGACTTGTGGATGTAAGATCAAAATTTCCCTGGTCACTGGCCTGGAAGTATGGGACTTTTTGCATTGCTTTCACATGCTTATGAACATTTTGCAACTCTGCATTAAGAAAGTGATTACAATAAAATAAGGTTTTTGCCAATTGTCTGTAGGGGTGAAGAAGGAATTATTTCCCTTGATTCATAATTTGACCTCTGAGAAAATAAGGTTCCATATTCCTCTGACTTGTTGCAGCTGCAGGAGGACGTGAGGATACTCATCTCTTAAAAGAATCTGATCATCAGCATATGAATGATAAAAAGGCAACATTAAAGGGGTTGCAAAATATACTTTTTTTGGCAAACTGTTACTTGTTTGGGTACCTCCATGCTCCTGCAATATCTGAGCACCTCAAAAAAAATCAAACAGATTTTGTGCTCAAAACACTAAACCAAGGCAAATTTGCATTTTATGAGAAAAAGTGGGGCAGAAGAAAGATTATAAGAAATTGCCCATGATGGAGAAGAAATATGAAAATTCAGATATGAAAACAGAACCTCAATTGCCTGGAATCCACTCCAATGCTCTAGCCACTATATAATTCTTCTTATCCAACTGTAACACAGTTTTAAATTATTTATGCAGTTTAGTATATCAGTAAAATGTCTGTAACATGTTTTGTTAAAGCAATATGTCTCAGTGATAGAAAATGTCTCTATAACACTCTGTCCTTAAATTTATGCAGTGAAAAGAACATACCTCTTTTTCACATGACTAGGAGCTGTGCTGATTAGTAGGTTTACTACACAATAATCAGAACTGATTTATCTGGAGGTAAACAGGATGAAAAGAGATAGTACTCCACATATGGATGGAAAAGGAGTTAAAAATGAAAAAATTATGGAAGTACCACTGACTAAAATAAAAAAAATTAGAATTTGGTATGCTTTAATAGAATCAATTTTTTTTTAAATTCATTACTTAAAGCATTAGTGACCTGGGATTTACATATCACTCTCATGGTCAAAAATCATTATAAATCTGACTTTCCAAAACAGGAAATCTAGAAAGAGCAAAGCCCAAATGTAAAAAATGGACACTGACTGAATGTCTAATTTGACAGATTCTACATCTGACCTTCATTAGTGCTACACAAGTCACAAGTCCTACCAAAATTAACACATGTGAATGTTTATGCTGCTAAAGGTGCTAAGCATCAGGACAACATGATCTTCAAAGATCAAGATCACTTTGCTAATTTAGTTTCCAGGTGTTCTTAAGAAAATACTACCCACCCACCCCCCAAACAGATGATGGTCAGAATTCCATGCTTTACCACCAAGGCATCTTTTCCCCAGAAGTACAGAAGAGAAAAATATGTAATCGAAGTATTACATATGTAAGACAAATGAATCAAATGGCCAATTTCTTATTGGCTTAAAGACTCCACCTTGAAGCCACCACATTTAAGAGCAGAATGGATCACTGTAGGCCCAAATTCTAACTGTTTTGCAAGTACAGACACTTGCGGTATCTCAACACCCAGAGGTGTGTGGAGTGCCCTCTTCTATACCCTCCTTCAACCATTTCCAGAATGAAGTGAATCCAGTGTGGAGGAGCACAACTACCCCTTCACACACTCCTCCCCCCCCCCCCCCCCGCTCTTATCCAGGCCCATCTGACCACAAACAGCTGACAATGCACAGTGCTGACCAGGAGGAACTAGGCGATACTGGTTGCAACTGGTGAGGCCAGAAATGGGTATGAGGTCAGCAAAAAGGTATATTTTCCTCAACATGGCATGAGATCAGGAAGAAAGGTGCATCTCCACACCAAATATCATATGACCATGAGTCAAACTACGTGCTCATAAATAGCACTGCAGCCTAGAGCCCACTGAGCTCTCCCGCACGGCAGCGGGCTACACGGTGGCGACTCTCCCCTTGAGTTGGGACACCTCTCAAGGTTACTCTCCAGGAGTTAAGAGAACCTCTGACAAGAAACCGTTGGAGAGGTAAGAAACCGAGACTCAGGCAATAACAAATGTGCAGTAAGATTCACTTGCTGTGACTACACTGTATTGCCATCTTCAATAAATCTGTTTGCAATAAACCCAGAGTTAATACCCTGGCCCGCAACACACAGACAGGGCTTTAACAGGAGACTGGAAGTGCATTTAGAGGAGGGACACAGATTAGCTGCAGAAATAAATTCTGTTTTGACTGAGTTAACAATTTTTAGAAATAAACTAGAGCTCATAGAAAAAAATTTTTTTTTGGTCAATGATTATTCCATGCAATTTTAATTAAAAGCTGGTCCTTTTCAAATTCAAATTTTAATAAGAAGTGTTGCTAAAACATCAACATTTCAAAGATTTCAACCACTTCTAAAAGCAAAATCCTAACAATAACAGTTTATTGAAGTATCTCATGGTAGGTTACATATATCTGATGTTGTTGCTTTTCCTGCAGTATTCACCACACTGATAATTTTGGCTACTTGTTTTATTCCTTTTCCAGAAGCTCCATCTGTCTGTTCAACTTTTGGTCCAGGGATGCATGGTGCTATTTGAGTCCAGAACCTGATGAGGGTTTTTTCATGTTATACAATCCAGACTCTCAGCAGTATCTAGATAGTCAAATACTTCCATGTATTTAGTTACAGTATATATTTAATATCTGTCTCTGAGGGTCCTTGACATCACCATTGTATGCATACATTAGCTGCATACTTCCATTCTCCATGAAGATGGTAAAACTGTAAAAATATTGTAAGGCATACAAAACTAAAACCCAAATGCATGTAAATATTGTCTTTGAAGGATATGACACTGGACCTATCTCCCCAGCTTTCTCCATGTCCAGAATTTACCATTTCAGGTCAATGGAATTCCAATTCTGATGTGCTTTAGAGGCTGGACCTACCTGAGGTTACCACTATACCTTCCCCATGATAAACAGGTGTGCTTTGATACTGTAGAAATTCAAGGCCTTTTACATATATAATTAGAACAGATGTGTTTACAGTAAATAAGGAAAAAATTCTGAAATGGAATTTAGAAAAAACTGCTTTGAGTGAGTTGGGAAACTTCCAAAACAAAGGTCAAAGTGTTTTGGAAGGAAGTCCAGCTAATACATTACTACCAGTTTCCCCAATCCAGAGGACACAACAGCACCTGTAAAAAGTTACATGCATACAAAATACTCTACAAGCAATTCCACGTGATGTCAGTTCAATTCCCTCAGAACAGCAAATGTAAGTCCTGAATTTAAGTCATTGAAGATCCAGCGGTACCCGTACAGCTAGACATGTTCTGTGACACAAATCCCATGTTCTGCAAGACTCTGGGAAGATGGGAAATTTAGCAGCAACTTCCTCCAAATTAATAAACAGATTTTTAGAATAGTTTACATAAGAAAATACATGAATAAAGTTAAACTTTTTTCAAGTTGGAATAACATACTTGCAGGACATTATTGATGGGTAATAAAGTTAATATCATTAATGTTAAAGTTTGTATCTTTAATTTTTAGAATTAGTAAGATAAATAAGGAAAACTTATGTGTTTCAGAGCTCTCATTACATATTGGCTGCAGACTCAGTAAGACAGCATGCATACAGTTATATTCATTCTGGGTTTAAGTCCTCTTCATTACCCTACTGGACAGAAATGCCTTTTTTTTTTTTTTTTAAACAGAACTTAGTCTGGATCACTTCTGAAGCCAGATACTGGTTTCCTGGCAAATTCTATTCCTATGCAGTTGTGCAAAACAAAACACTATAAATGATGGGATGTGCTAAGATACTGTCTCATTTACCACTGTGAACAAATCTACTGGAAAACATTAACAGCCTTACAGATGACACTTTCTGCTTTGTGCTCCCCTATAAGCTAAAATGTTTTAGTGAAGAATGTTTCTCTATTAAGTATTTAAATAATTTAAAATTTAAAACTAGATGTTAATTTGGGGTACTTCCAGTTCTGAAACTACTCATGCATATTTTAGGCTTAGTATCTTGTCATTTTCTTTATAAATCTTTCTTTTTTACTGGCAGTTGAGTCTGTTGTGAACAGTTCAAATAAATGGATCAAACAGTAATGACTAAACCATCAGAAGAACATGGCATATAACAGGAAAAAATATCAACTACACAGACCTGTATCAAGTTCAGACTTTCTGCCTTTAACCAGAGATGGTCCAAAGAAAACTCTAAAATCCAAATATCGACAAACACTAGGTTGTATTAACTTGGATCCTTATGACTTCAGTCCACCTCTACCATTAAACAGACAGATGAAAGTTTTGAGGGCATAGTGTCTTCTATTAAACTGACTATAAAATGAAAATAAAATCTACACAGCTCTTTTAATACCTCTTAAAAATGGAGCAGACTGAGACATTCAGTATTTTCCTGAATGTAATACTTCAAGTTGCCTCTTAAAATTTATCAAATAATACTTTCCTCATTTTCTTGAGATTCAGCTTAACCTTTCAAACTTCAAATTGATCCCTATGAAAATAATAACTGTATTTAAAAATACAAAGAATAGAGCATGTAAAAGATACTTATCTCATAACTGAGAAGGAAAAAAAAAATCTGTTCTATTTCAGCAAAGTCAATACAGAGAAAAGAAAGGATGGACAATTACCTATCTACCAAAGTGGCACTTCCGAGATAAAAAATCAGATTCTAACTCACTTCAGGCCCAACATTTCCATCAGGTTCATAGGTCACAAATGATTTATAGTCACCATTTTGTACTTCGCATTCTGGCTTTTCCCATATTGATAAATACTTCATAATCAAAGCATTTTTGTGTTGCGAAATACCTTTGCTAAAACGACTAAACACAACTCAAATTGATTCAGATCAAAGCAAACTTAAATAAAATGTTTCTCTGCTTCTTTACAGGAGGCAAAAAAAGCTCTGTATATCTGGTGCCTGTATTCCTGTTCTTTCATACTACAGCAGTAAGTCTCCTCTTTCAGGTCACGTCTTCCACATAAAAGTGCTAAACTAATGCCGCTTAATGACAAATTAATGTCCATGAATAAAAAATACACCTCTAATAGCATAGAGTAATTTGCCATTACAATATCATCATTGGACATGCCCCTGGTTTAATACGATGTATTTAATTCATAACTTAATGAGTGATATATAAAAAGAGAGAGATGAACCCTGCAATTACATTTATGTGAGTCTGTCACCTTATTTGTAAAACCTTAGAGTCATTTACATTCAAATTAGAACAAATGAGTGATTTCACAAAGTGCAGTGATAAATGACCATTGTTGCACAAGACAGACCTGTATTTCCTGTGAAAACATTAACAGTTTCCTATTATTTGTTAAAAATTGCAATGCATATTGCCCAGTGTTGTGTGAATAATGACTTTTTTACTGATTAGGTCAGAAGACTAATACGGAGTAAAAATAAATAATTTTTCTTTTCATTTTTTCTGATTTTAGCTTTAATTCTTCTGCTCTGCTGTTATGGACTCACACTGCCACCTGCTGCCCACGCCTGGATAATAAAAGTCCCTGACTGCCTTGTTTCGACTGAAGTTCAGTCATTTGACCTTTCAGTTTCCATCTCTTACAATCAAACAAATTTTCCTACCAGACTGATAACTATGCATGTCGCCGATGACACCAGCTGATAAGGGTAGCTGCACTACCCAATTACAAATAATGCAATTTTTTGTGCATGCATCTAAATTGCCCTGGTTGGTAAGGAGAATTAATAGCTAAAGACATGGGGAGGGGTATTGATCAGATGGTAATAAAACTGGGGAAGAATTTTGTACACTAAGCATTCTGGGACTCATCAGCCTCTGTTTACAGCTTTATAAAAACAGTTGAGCAGGATCCCAGAAGCAGGAATCTTTCAGGGGCTGAGGAACAGAAAAGTCAACTAAGTAGGCCATATTGCCTAGAAAGACAATATGAGGAGGGAAATGAGGAAACAGTGGAAAAAATACAGGTTCTTTGTTATTTTTAAGACACAATCCAAAAGCTGCTCTACCTCCCTGACAGAAGTTTCTGAGAAAAGGAAGAAATAGCAAAATCCACCTCTTCTCACTTGTGACCTCTCCTGTCATTCTAATGCGGAAACTAATTTGTATTGTACTACTAGCTAGGCAACTGTGGATTTATAAATTTGCTAGCAATGGTTAACCCAAAAACTCGAAGATCATGTTTCACACATCAGTCAGCAATTCCAATTCAGCTTTTCCAATTATTACTGCATTAGTAAAAACAACACAAACACACACACACACAAAAAACCAGAAGGTCCCTGACCACAGCTGTAACTCACTGTCATAACAAGTAACACTCCAAGAGTAGAATCCATTACTAGAGCACAGCGACACAGCAGCAAGTAGATTACAGTAGGAACGGGATTAAAAGGGACTAGGTATACTACTTTTACTTGCCTCACTGACACCAACTGAAAAACGGAGAATACCACCATCATTTTTTTCCTGAGTCCCATTCTGGTTGGAATAGTCAGTAGTACATTCACATTTTATGTATATGTATCTGTATACATGTAATGTGTCTGTATGTGCTAAGGGAGAGAAGAGAAATTCCCAAAGTTACTTCTGAGCTTTGTACAAGAGCTTTCCTAATGACTGTCAATAACTCAATGACTCCACAGCTGACAAAACATGTTCCCTCAAGAAACAGTGGGCTAGCACAGCAACAACTGGTTGCACAACACTGAAAATAGGGAAGTGTGAAAAGTATTGATGTATTCTTCATATGGGAAAGTTACTGTTTCCACCACTGGATAAAGCTGGTGAACTCAAGTTTTATGGTGGTGGCTTTATAAAACACCACTCTAATTCTCCCTCTCCCTCTCTCTCTCCGTGTGTGTGTGGTGGGGGGATCTGTTTTTTTTGTTTGTTTGTTTGCTTTTTTACATAAAAACAAAGAACTCAGTATTAGTTAAAAGAAAAAAGCAGCCTTGGTTGCTAGATGACCTTTAGATTTTTTTTCCAGCAATTTAATTTGCTCTATATGAAAAACCCAGGAGCTAGAATCCCAACTGAGCTGGGCTTCTAGCAATACAAAGGTGATGCTCTCAATCTCTGGTGTAAGAATTAATTAATCTCTGAAGGAGTGTATCTTAGTGAAGGTTGGGAGTGCGTTCTTGGCACAGCTCCACATGGAGAAGGTAGGTTTAGGAAGAATTAATAGCTTATAAAGCTCTGGTTCTATCACATATGTAGACCATACACACTCTTTTTCATACCACAGGCAGATGCATTTGTAGTTTCTTCCTTTTAAAAACAGAAACAAATATAATTTGATATGTAAACACACTCATATAGTTTTAAATTAGTGGAAGAAAAGACCCAGCTATTCATTAGGTGCTCATATACCATGAAGAAAAATTTTATAAGCCTAGATTAACCAATAGGGTAGGTTAAAAATCAAAAGCCCCTTCTCAAGACAATTTGCCTGCTTCAACTGTTACCAATAATTATTCCAGAAGGTTTTATTTTATAATTTGAGAGTTGGTTAATTCATACATTGCAGGCCTAATCCTGCTCACTGCCTGCTTTTGTGTACAAGGATCTAGAGGGCACAGTACAGAGGAGGCTCCAAGAAAATTACAATTGACTGCTACTATATAGTGCTGTTTTCTCTTCAGTCTCATTTTAATCATTCATTGACCTGTTCTTTTAAGCTTAAGTTAGCCCTTTTTAAATATCACTGCCATTAACAGCAACTGGGCAGATGCACCTGTCGAGAGTCCTACCCACCCACTGTAATAAAGTTTCTAAGGGGAAACCTAGTGTGTTACCCTTTAGCAGAGAACTTAAAGCAGTTAAAACAAAAGGGAAATTTGGCATCGAGCTTTTAACTTTCCTTGAGCTAAAAACATTTATGATCCCAAGAGCAACTTTTAACAGTCAAGAAAACTTTAACAGCTATCAGGATCACTACAGTTGTCTATGATTCTTGCTGCTTCTGCCTAATAGGAGAGAAAAGGAAATGCTGGAAATCAAGGACAGTCAACAAAAAACATGTCTAGTAAGGATGTGTAGAACATGAAAATATGCAGCTGTCCAACCAATACACATAACATAAACGGTGTCTCAGACTGTGTCCAGTTTGTAAACTGCCTTTGCTCTTCACAAAATACTCCTGATCTGGCCACTAGAGAGTTAAAGGGCTAAATGGTAACAACCATGCCATGCTCTTCCTCTCAGATTGAAACTGGTGGATTGCTTCAGACAATTCTGCTACCTCTAAACCCCTAACCCACATCTATCACCCTGTTACCTTGAATGTTATTCAGGAGGCATATAGAACTCCAGGGGAGACAAAAAAGGCTAAACTTCAGGTAATACAAAAAAGTCATTTAACTTAAGACTGTCCATGTTTGACATCTTAAAGTCCCAGGTCTCTGAATGACAGTGGAAATCAGACCCTGGTTTTAAAAACTGATTACTAAAACTACATCCACACAAGACTGACACTGATCTGAAGAAGATTACAAAAAAAACAAAACACCAAAAAACCCCACCCACAACCACATCCATATTCTCAACAGCGTTCCTTCCTTATAAAGACATACAATCTTAGATTGTTGAAATGATTTGCAGTTTGAGGCTGTCTTTGCTATTGAGAATACTCGAAGAACTGAGGCAGAGGGAAGGAAAAAAGAAAAAAAAACCCAACCTTCTTAAATCTACCATCAGTTAGAAAACTCAGACTTCCAAAACAAACATTTGTATGTTCTGAATAGATCTTCTAAAACATTATCTTTCATAAGAATAAAGTCATGTATCCTTCAGTATAACATTCACAGGCTTTAAAGTGCAACACAGGTCATCACAAACACACTACCTAATATCAAGCTCTCTACAGCTCCATTTAAGAAGTCCATTCTCAGATCTCCACCTACACATTCAAAGCCTTCCACTGGCTTTCTCTTTCTTCTCTAATGCCATACTCAGACAACTATGTTCTATTGCAACTCTAAAAACTAAAATTTTTAAAAAGAAACCAAGATATTTAGATAACCCATTCCCATTAAATTTCAATAAACATCTACCCGTTGGTTGCAGCTGTCTGCAGACAAAACTGACAACCAAACACTGTACGTATGACCATAGGCCTTAGGCACATTCAAGATATACAAAGCTCATGTCTCCAGCTTAGCTTTCCCACACCTATACAGGACCAATACAGCTAAGAACAATCGAGCTGCCTTACTGTTTGTTTAGTCTGAGAAGGATGTGTAAGATTTCTAGCCTCGTTTCAATGTTTAAAGTACCTGAGAATTATGCAGACATTATGGTAGGAGAGACCCATGAATATGCATGTATCTTAACTAAAATACGTCAACGTGCTTAAAAAAAAAGTTTCTCTCTACAAAATAGGCTGAAAATAAAAACCCCAAACAGCAGAAGCTAGAGAGCAATGACAATTCAAGCTACAGCGCTGAGGGAAGGGGAAGTCTGCACAATTCGAGTCAGGAATTATTGCCTAAAAGAAGGAATGGGATCCCCAGGGCAGCCACATCATTCCAAAACAATCAACAGGGCTGTGATCAGCAGCACAAAGTCCAGCTGCAGGCCAGTCATGAATGGTCACCCCCAAGGGTCCATTCTGGGACCAACACTGTTTAACTTCTTTATTAATGACCTGGATGAGGGGACTGAATGCACCCTCAGCAAGTTCACAGATGATACAAACCTGGGAGGAGCGGCTGATACACCAGAGGGCTGTGCTGCTTTGTAGTAAAGGACCTGTGGATCCTGGTGGACAAGTTGAACATGGACTAGCTATGGGCCCTCATGGGCAAAGAAGGTCAACTTCTCCCCTGCATTAGGGAGGGAGTTGCTGGCATATGGAGGTAGGTGAATCTTCGCCTCTGCTCAGCACTGTTGAGTCCACATATGAAATACTGGGTCCAATTCTGGGCTCCCCAACACAAGACAGACATGGATCTGCTAGAGTGAGTCCAGCAAAGGGCCACCACGATGATTAAGGGACTGGAGTATCTCTCATGTGAGAGGCTGAGAGAGCTGGGAATGTTTAACTTAGAGAAGACAAGGCTCAGGGAGTGGGGGGTGGGGAATCTTCTCAATGTTTATAAATATTTGATGGGATGATGCAGAAAGGATGGAGCCAGACTCTTCTCAGTGATAGGATGAGAGGCAATGGGCACAAACTGAAACACAGGAAATTCTGTCTGAACATAAGAAAAAAACACTTTCTTTACTGTGGGGGTGGTTGAACATTGGACAAGTTTTCCAGAGAGGTTGTGGAGTCTCCATCCTTGGAGATATTCAAAATCCAGCTGGTTTTGGTCATGGTCCTGGGCAACCTGCTCTAGGTGACCCTCCTCTGTGCAGGGGGGTTGAACTAGCTGATCCTTAGAGGTCCCTTCCAATCCTGATTATTCGGTGATTAGATACTACAGAGTATTTGACAGTAACGTGTTACATTCACAAATGAGAAAACACACTTAGTAAATCAGTAGTGTTGTCAGAAGTCTCAATTCTGTCATACTATCATAAATTGCTTAGATATGGATATTACCTAATGGGGGGGGGGGCAGCGGGAAGACGGAAGAATGTTCCTTTCTTGTTTTTTGTGTCTCACCTTTGATCAAAAACTCTTGGTAAAAATGCCATATACATGATTCAATTTGTTATAGAAATCTTTGAGATTTATCAACAAATTAAATAAGCTGTTCTAAGCTGGTTAGTCTATAAGAACTAGGATTTATCTTAAAGTCAAGCTAACATTTTGTTTATTCTGGGACAACTGAGAGAAAATTCCTTAAAGATCAGTGAATATAAAAGTCAGCCTTGGCTGGAAATGAATCAGCCCCCAGAGCACTGCAAATCATCTTTGACAAGATAAATTAGATGAATTAGATCAGTACAGTCTTCTTTGGTACCTCACAGATTACAAATATGCCTTGGAATAAATATGGGCCAAGCCAATCCCATTTGTAGCCAAAAAGAATCTTTATTGGTATCCACAGAATACCAAATGGGCCCAGACAGAAGTGTTAGGAAGACATGAAACAATCTTGAATGCCAGAAGATGACAAACTTTTAGAGTATCTAGGGAGAAAGAAGAGCTATAACAAGTTTTAACAATAAGAATGGCACTCTTATTCAGCCAAAGCTAAGTCCAGTCCCCCAAAATAAAGAGAATCCTACCAAGTAAAAACTCTGCATCATCATTACACAACAATAATAAACGACAGCTAGATCCTACATATTATATTTCCTGAGATTATGCTTAGCCAAGCTAAGCTCACGAGATATCAACCATTCAGAACAGCAAGAAAGAAATTCACTGTTACACTAAACTAAGAACATGGCAGCACTCTGGGACTCAAAAAAACATTATCAAGAAGAGAATGGCTAAGGATTATTCTCTCCCCCAGCTGTTGTACCATAGCAGGTGAGGTCAGGTGTGACAAGATTCCCCAGTTTCCAACTGCAGCAGTGATTAATGGTTTTCAGGAAGCCTTCTTTAACTACTGTGATTTTGCTTTTAGATAGTACTAATATAAAGCAATAGATATTGAATATAAACAGATATTTTATATAATTATTTTGGACCCTGGAAGATATCACAGTCTATTTACGCACAGTCTGCTGTTAACCTCTGCTAAAAAGACCTACATGACCACCCAAGGTTGATTACTGGCATGGACTGAAACTCTGCGGAAGAAACAAGGCAGATGAATTCTTTTTCTGGTCTATTCAGACTAAAAATTTGTCCCTAGATATTCTTTCCTAAATTTGTCCCTAGATATCCTTTCCTGGCATTGAACTTCGTAAATAAATACAGTGAGAAGACTAAAACACAGTTTAGAGCCTAAGATGATGTAAGCTACAATCATCCTACAGATGTCCATGCTGGTTCAATACCTTACAATGAAACCCTGATTCAAAAATACCTTACAGAACTATCTCTGCTCTCTGTCTCCCAATACATATTCTCCCCCTTATTCCCTACCTCCATCATTATAGATCTTGAGTTTGGATCCCACTTCCTCTTGATTTTTACAGCAGTATAGCTCCAGTTACTCTACACTGGCATACTACTGAAACTGCAGAGCTCTTTCATATCATTTGAGAAACTACTTATGGACATTCACATCCATGGGATTTTTACTGGTCTGTAAGTAACAGAGTAATTTGGCAGCAATGTTTGCTCACTCTGTTTTTTCAGTTCATTCACAGACTGTTTCTAAATGTCCGACTAAGGCTTGCACATTCACATGCTCTAGATGCAAAGCACAGTTAATTCTGCAGCTCTTTCTATTGCAGCAACTTCAGGATGAAAAGGCATTAAGATGGTGCAAAAGGAAGAGCCACTAGTAACAGAGACTACTCAGAGGAAGTCAAAGGAGTAGTTGGTAAAGCACTTAAACTGGGCCTGTACCTGCTCCTCTCTCAACTTTCTCATGTCCCTCCTCACCAGCACTACAGTACCCAGCTTCTTCCCTACTCCCTTATACCTTCCCAGCTTCTTTATCACAATGGTCTGTCTGATCCAATTTCTGGCAAAGATGGAGCAGGTAAGAGGCAGAGATGTGCTCACACTGACTGATTTGCTAGGGGGCATTAAACATACTTTATATCTGTCAAAGCTGGACCTATACCTTCCTCCTCATTCTATAGCCCCTTCCCATGCCTCCCTTAAAGCAACTGCCTGACAACTGGTAGACCAAATGGCTGTGTGTGTTATTTGGCGTTTCTCATTTCTTATTTCTCAAACCGTCTATCCCATTACATTTCATCTCCATTTTCTAAAAATAATTCAATCTTTCTTCACAATCCCTGAAAACCAAACTGATACAAATTGCACTACTCTATCAGCTACTTTAATTTTCTAATCAATTTATAATGCACAAATTAGCACCACCTCACTGTCTGAACATACATTTTGAATGCTTCCCCGAGGCTACGCTCAAAGAACAGACTCTGTCTCCATTAGACACAGAGCCTTTAAGTGCATCCTGAGGCTCTTAACACAAGATCCTGCATGCCTATGGTACTCAGTAGCTCAGTGTGCTGCCAAGCACGCTCAACAGACTGTTCAAAGGCAGTTATGCTGTTGGAAGGCAAGCGCATATGGAGAGCACTGTGCTGACATGCACTTCCATGCCCAATTGTCAACTGTTGCAGAAATACAGCCAAAGCGCCCTATTTCAGAAACAATATTGAAAGATTACAAAGACAAGGAAACAGTTCTGTAGAACTGCTATTGCCATTTCTTTTAAAAAAAGCTTTTCACTGATGCACAACAAAGCTAATGTTTTTGCTACCATCATGAGCCTTTTCCTACAGCCAAGCACAAAAAAAAATTACTGGATTCAGATTTTTTGCTTCAAAATGACAGCACTAATATTCTTATTGTTATTAGCATTATGGGAATGAGGCCAGTTAAGGCACCACTGTAGTAAGTCCTACACATTGAGAGGTAATTATGTCCTGGAATATGCATGAATATTCTTTTGTAAACACTTAAGCATCTTACTCATTCTCACAACAGGAAAATACTTAATATTTGAGAAACGAAGGCAAAAGAAAGTGAATTCTCTGGTAGAGAAGGGAATCAAACTCCTGTGTGTTGATGTTAAACAATGGACTGTGCTTGCTTTCAGGTCTGAAATGAATAAAATGGATGGGAAGAGAAAGCATCTAGCACAAATTAATGCCCTGCCAATGATATACCTAAAATTCAGATCTCCTGATACAAAGTTTTTTGCCAGTTTGATTAGACCATGTACCATACTAATGCTGTTCTACTGAAATTAGGCTTAGAATGTATGTTTACCAAGCAGAAATGGCTAATAATCAGGTAGAAAAGCCTCACCTGGATGAGATAGTGAGAACATAAACTGAGAAGCTCCAGCAGCTGCAAATGACTCCCAGCTGCTAGCACATCCTGTATCACTCCTGGCTCCAAGAGGATCTGTAAAGAAGAAAATGGAAGGTTTGTCATATAAACCTCAGAGTATTTGTAGAAAACACTACAGGCCTTTGGTACTTCAGAGATTTAAGTCAACAAAAAGAACAGAAAGAGTAAAATTAAGCACATACAGAAATTTTTGCAGGATGGGGACAGAGTTTTAAAAATTCGCCTGGATTGTCCAAAGGATTTTTAAGCAAGTTGTTCTCTAAGAGTCCATGAACCACATTACCCCAACATTCTTTAAAATGAAATGCATGTTATTTATTTAAAAAAGAAGACTTTTCAACATAACAGAATATCCTTTTGTTATCTATATGCCTGGATATTTCCATATATACTGATGAAGTGGGCCAAGAGAATTGACTTGGAAGTCTCCAGATTATTTATGCTTGTAAAAATACAGGAACACCCTTCCCATTCTGCATGGTACCATTTCATAATTTTCCTGACCACTATCTTCGTTTTTACAGAGCAAGGCTGCGAAGGCACAGAGTGAGAATGCTGCTGGGGGAGCGCCAGAAAGGGCTCTGAAGCCAAGACTGATTAGCTTGACACTTGTTCACATGAAACTCCTACTCATTTCAATTAAAATAATGCACAGACAGCAGCCAGGATAACTGGCCTCAGTTCCCAGCCTGCTGTCTTGGGGTCAGCTTGTTAGGGCATCACTCTCAGGACACCAGAAATCTTTGGGACTGCAGATACTGCTCAATTTGTTTTTATCATCAATCATATTACAAACTACCAAAACTAGCATTATTTCAAGACAAATGGTGCAGCATCCATAAAAATCAGAAATAGATGATAAATATTAATTCTGCAAAGATACTAAGTTTGTTCAGAGTTTTATCCTCATTGCAAGTATTTCCCTTGGCAGCTTTGGTTTCATACCACATGAGGTCAGTCTCTCACTGCTCCACAGGGAGGTAAAGCTTCTTTCAGCCCCCCCCCCCTTTTTTTTTTAATTTTGCACACACAGTTTAGTTTCATCTCTCAGTATTATTTACATGTCTCAAATGCAGTGGAATAAGGAGGATGGCATAAAAAAGGAGATGCAAATTCATCTGCATCTTCTGCAGTCAAATTATTTTTGAGGAGATGAAAAAACAGGTACACATCTCTTCAAGCAAAAACAAAATTGTCTCCAACACAGCTGATCTTTTAGGGATAGGAAAGAAAGGAACCAACTCTTGTTTACACCAAGAACTTATTTACATTGAGTTCTGGCAGTGTATGCATACTTAATATATAGTAATTTGCAGAAGCTTTAAGTTTGAAGTGAACATACATGTAATTTATATGCAGTATAACAGTTCCTTTACTCAGCTAAAGAAACATATAAGGATCTTAATGTAAATGTGAATCAGGCCCAGCATGATCTAGGTTTTCAGCTGATGCTAATTAGGTTACTACACATGATGAGACACATACATTTAAGGGAAACCTGGAGAGGATTTCAGTTATAAAAACACCTTCGACACATGCATTTAAAAAATCATGCATCACTGTCAAGACTTTTCAAGTGAGAACTCAAGGTCAGACTGTCAAAACAAACTGCTAATATTCTTCAGGGTCTCACTGCTTTAGACCTGCAATGTTTATTATTCAGACATCGTTTGTACTGAACAAGTTCTGTCATCCAGACTGATGTCACATTACTTATTAAATGCCAGCCACCGGCTTAATGTTGTTAAAGATGCAATATAAAGAGAACTAGAACCCTAAGCAGATTACGGTCTTGTGGGCATAGATACAAGCTATATTTAACTGTGAAATATTAATATATTTTAAAGCTACAGCAATGCATTTACAAATAATACATCATGAGCAGCGTCAGGAGATGAGAAGTAGGACAGAGGCAAGGAGGGTCACTGGTTACTACCTAGAGGTGATTTGCACAAAATCTTTCAGTTCTAAGGTAGTTAGAACTTTGCAAAATCAGTTATGGTATCAAAGAGTTTTTTTCATTTCTTACAGGTTTCCGAGCCCAAGCAAGATGAGATTCTGCTGAGATAATACATTCACCTTTGTGATTCCCAAGAGAACAGAGTTAAATGTATTGTTTCCCTTCCCCAAGGCTTCACCTTAAATGGAACTGTCTGAATTTTCACTCAATACTCATTTGGATATAGGCAAAAATACCAACTGATCTGTGCTAAATGTTCACCATCAGCAAACTGCATGATGGGGAAATCCACAGAAAAAAAAGGAACACAATGAGTAAAGATGACGAAAATATTGCAAGCCCTCCTTCTACTGAACTTGGGGCAACTGGCAATTACTACAAAACCTCTTAACCTCTCTATATTAATGCAATTACTAGAGCTCTTTTTTATCACCAGCACAGCTGTTTATATGCTATACAGGCTGTCCAGCTGAATCTTAACAGTAAATGCACATAAATACCACTTTAAGCACACGCCAAATACACACAGTGGCTGACTCTCCTCTGTTTATCTGTCCATCAAAATAATAGCTCTGAGGTCTACAGAGTGACAGTGACAGAGAATTAAGGAAAGGGAAACTAAGATCTACTTTGGATTCACACCTCCAAAATCAATCACGAAGTATAAGCGCAAAAGCTAAAGGGAGAAACTTAATCTCTTTCCCTACTCCATCCCCAAACCAAAGATTATGAGGCATAATTAAACATATAAGGGCTTAGATGGCATAATTTGGAACCATCAACTTCAGTCAATTTTGCAGTCTTCACCACTGGAGGATTTGCCGTTGTGTAACATATTATCATCTTAAGACCGTTCTCTGTGCTATTTTTATATTAAGATTTAATTACATGCAATTTAGATATTGTATCTGGCAGCACATTACAATCAGCCCTCTATTCAACCCTTACTTCTGCAGGTTAATTTTCATTATGCTCTCAACTCTTCTCCAGCCTATAATGTTACCCAAGAATTACCCAAGAAAACCAGCTTAACTACTGTCTCCCTGTATGCTTACTTTCCCAAATCCCTAGGTTTGAGGCACTGCACATTTCAAACTGACCTCATCGGCCAAATTACTTTCTTCTACACAATGACTTTGTGTTCAAATAGAAATCCTTTTCTTCAAGGTAGCCTTTCTATCCTCCATCCCACAAATCCCCAAGAGAGCGTGCATTAAATCTAGTTCACTTCATCTGGTGGTGAGATCCACAATTTGCATGGAAATAGCAAAGAAGGCAGCAATGAGCAAAAGGGAGTGAGGATGAAACTCTAACCGTCCTTGTTAACAAAGAAAGTAATAACCCAAGAGGGAAGGGAAGGTCAACTATCACCTCCATGGAGACTCATGAAGTTTAAATCTGTAAAAAAAACAATTGGATCATTTAAATCTATCCCCTGTATCCTCCAGTACATGGTAATTCATCCTGGCACTTCAAGACACTCAACTAAAACTACTTTGGACCCAAGGAGTCCAAACTGTGTACCCAGACAAAGATGATGAGATGCAGGATACAGTTCTATCACCTCACTGATCCTGGATACTCTATATCCCCTATGTTCCCTTCTCATTTCCATACAAGTGTTTGTGGGGCAATGGAATAAATGAGGTAGTGACATGATTCACATTAAAAGTAACACTGCATTATGCTGTAACAGTAGGGAAACAGGTAATATTACATCAGACAATTCTAGAAAGTAAACTATAAGGAATTTAACATAGAAAGAGGAAAAAAATTCCTAAGGTTCCTGACAGTCTGATGCAATAGAAAATTCATTCTTGACCCGCATGCAGTGATCTGCATATCAAACAAGACAGGTACCTAACAAAAGTACCATTTGTTTCTCCCATTCAGAGACCATTTTCCATGCTTCAGATCAATTGAAAAAAGTAGCTTTCCTTTTAGACCAATTTAGATCGCATTTCACTCAACCAGTTAGCACTTCTGCCCGACTCATGGTTCAATTCTATGCTCCTCGCACGTTGAGAAGCGCTGCTTCAGAAAGCTGAGCCAAAGAAAAACATTCTGGTCCCCTGCGTACAACTGCCCTAGGTCTAGACATATAATGTTTGATAATACTCATTACAAAACCCAGATATCTCATTAGCCAGGACCAGAAGGAACAACTAGGACCACCATTTCTGCTATGTGTCATAACATTTTTCCAGAAAAGTGAACAAGAACATATGTTGAATACATGGAATACCAACTAAGATTACAAGCAAATTCACTACTTTTTTTTGGTAAGATGTACTTTGATTACTCTCAACTCTAGAAAAGTTCTCATGTGCACATCTTCATATCTATCCAGAGCAAGTAACATAAAACTTTTAACTTTCTCTACAATAAACTGCATAAACTGAGTTCACTAAATTCCATTATCTTTCTAAGCCTTCTGGACTCTCTGTAATTTAACTATAAACTTGACCTAGTAGTAACAGCCTCATGCTAGGCACTGAAACAAGATTATCCTCCTGATAATATTGAACGTTTCCTTTTTTATTGTTTCTAAGTATCAAATTTATGTTTCTGGCCCTGAAATTACATTGAAAGTGATGTTAAAATAGATATTTACAGTAATGCATAGTCCTGCTGTAATCACAATTTTCCTAGACCATGGCATGAATCATGCAGCTCCTGTGGCCATTGATCCAGTGTTACAGGAACCTGACAGACCTACAGTTGCACCAGACAGCTCTAAATTAATCTCAGCTAATTCATCAAGAATCTTCCTTCTCTCCCTTCTCTAGATTGAGTCTCACCCCCGCACACACACTACAGCAACTCTTTCAAAATCAGACAAATGCTGTAAAATAAGTTTGATTACAGTCTCTAAGCAATACGGCATACAAAGCTGAAGAAAATGGCACTATTTCAGCTATTTCTTCCCTCTCATCTCCATGTCCCAGAGGTCTGCAGCTGACTCATGCTGACTTTGAGTTGTCCCTTGCAGAAAAGAACAAGGATATTTTAAGGCACTCTCCCCTGCACTTCCGCTAGGGACCCCAGGCAGTTTAACTGAACCCTGTGATTCACTTTTGTCAAAAGGCAAATGGTAGAATTGCCTCATACAGGTACCAGGAGGTCACTTACCCAAGAAAACAAGCAAATACAACATAGCTTTGCAATATACCTCACCTCAACCAAGCTAGCAAGGATTAATGGAATAAGAGGTGTCAAGATACTTAGACCTGTCTCCCCACAACCTTAATTGAAAATGGAAGATGAAATACCAGTTAATCTCTAGCAAAAACTGTCGCTATCAAAAGAGGGGGTTTTGATGAGAGGTAAAAGCCAAGATTCTGTAAAGGAATCAAAACAATTATCAGGAGAAATAGTTGTACTTGGAAATAATTATTTGTACTATTTCTTTACTAACTGGGAAGATTTTTTATTCTTTCATAGTTTTTATTAAAGGAATAGCTGAGTTGAAATATTCGACAAAAAAAGGAACAATTTCACAAAGGGGCTGTGAGGTAGCAATTTAACTAACTGTATGTTTGCACATATGAATTCAAAAATTGCTCCATGGCATTCCTATCAATTTATGAAACTTGCTTGGTAAAGTAGCATGTAGCTCTAGATTTGTAACTAGCCTGACATACTTATCTTTACTTATTAAAGACTGCTTCTGTGTTATCATTTTGTGAGTAAAATAAAATTTGCTGTTCCTCCTTTTTTTGTACGTAATAAAAATAGTAGTATATCAATAAAAATATGCTAAGAAAAAGAAAAGTTTAAAGTCTATTTTCTAATCATTATAAATACAACTTCATATGTGGCTTTGGGGAAAATGTAACCATTGTTTTCTATAGGTAGTGTGTAAGGCTGTGCGCTAATCTTGGGCTGTCTAGGAAGATGCGACAGCAGGAGTTACCCCAAAATTTGCTTTTAGAGAAAGAGCTGAACATAAAACAGTTCTTTAGCACATTATGGCCATGACAGTAAGGGCAGCGAGAAACAATCAGGAACCCTTATGAGAGGCAACAGCTGATGAGGACACCTAACTCCAAAAGAGAAATCACAACTGTAAAATCCACACAGGACCTGGGGTCTAGTTATTAGAAACACTGGATTTACACACTGTAGATTTGCAAGAGAAAACATAAACCAGCTGGGTTTGTGGCTCATAACTCCTCTGGTGCACTGAACAGGATACTTCAAGATCCTGGAATTCATTGTGGAAATAAGAAACCATTAGTTGCATAACACAACACTCAGAATTATGGTGCCTAAATTCATCTTTGTACCTGGGCTTTGACCTTTCACAGCAATCACATAGTGTACTCTGGAAAGATCCTGTCAAAGGGAAAATAACCCTCCTAACCAGACCACTATACTCCTGTTTTAAGTAGACTGCTTGCTTAACAGTTCTTGAGTAGGAAACAAGATTTCATTATTAGGGGATTACTGAGATCCTACGTGCATAGAACATGCTGCTGAAGCTGTATCTCTATTTTGTCTCAACATTATTCTTGATGAACAAAACCAAATTCTGCTGTTATTCCTTTTTGTTAGTTTTTATTCATCTCTGTACCAAGGTTTGTTTCTTTGTTATTATGTGATTAGGGACCATAGTAATGGATTAATTCAGTTAGAATTATTACATTATTTATAGTTAACTTGAGTTTTATGACAATCTTTTCTTCTATTGAAAAATCAATTTCCCTTAAAAGAAAAGATTTCCAGCAGTAATTATGATAAGGCACTGCCTGCCTATGTAGACAAGAAGATTAGTGTCTGTATTTTTAAGTCCACGGCCACCTTTCAAATCAAAAAGGATGTAATGATGTCAGAACTGCATTTCAGATTGCCATGTCATGCCGAAATTTTTTTTTTTTTTTAAGTTTTAATAACTTTAAACAAATGCAAGCATCAAATATTGCTATCATGCAATATTAAATATTTCCACCAGATGTCTCCAATATACTGTTTTACACAGAAAACTACATTTCAGTTACAATACATTCAAATTGAATGTAAATGGTTAGCAAAATATGTTTATAAAAATCAAGGGAAGAAAGCTGAATTTAAATATTCATCTGTTTACATACTGTGTTACACATAACATGAATACCTTAGGACTGTCCCTAAATTGTTATTGTTATTAGTTCCACAGTGTTTTTTAAAGAAACAGGAATTTTTCAGACCAACATTGTGGTCCGAAGCGTTAAAAGTGGATCCCATGAAATTTCCTTTTTAATTATTTATTTATTTTCTTAAAGGGTGCATCAGATCATGTCTTGATACTTTCATTTTCAAAGCAAAACAAGGTTGTAAATGGCAGGACTGAATTTTGGATAACTAAGACCGACTGATTTTTCTTTGGAAACAGAAAGAAACCGAAGGAGTTTACACACCCCAACTAAAGATGACTCCATTTTCACAACACTCTCCAACGTAAGCATGATCTACTCAAGTTATTTATTAACAGCCTTTATGGATTACTCCCGCTCACTGCCTTGAAGCATTCACCAAGATTCTATCGGTTTGAGTCAGTATATAAGCAATATTGGCTCAATATGTATAAAACCTGGGTGAGAGCAGAATTTCAACGACATAAGGGAAAATTCAGTGTTCCTAGTTCTCAGACCTGTACCACTGAGTTATGCTTGCAAAGGCATCTTCATAGTAGAACTCCTAGAAAATCCTTGTCATTCGTCTGTGTTTTGAAATAGCATTTGGTATATCTGATAAAGCGATGGAGTGAGAATCTTTGCCCTACAAATGCTCATATATGTGAGGAACTGTACATATTGGTACAAGTATTTATAACTCAAAAAGCCAACTCATTTATTCAAAGTAGGTGATAACTTGAAAATGCAAGACTCAGAAGTCTGCGTGGGATCAAGGCTAGAAGTCACCTGTCATTCACTAGGGAACTGATGATACTATCCTAGAAGCAGGGGTTAGTGGGGTGGGGTGAATTGTTGGTTTAAAAAAAAAAAACATACCCATATTTTCAAGGTTCTCAACATATTTTACACAGATTTATTAGATTTTGAATTTCACTCAAAGACAGGGGAGCATCTCTATTCACAGCAGAGAGAAAAACTCACATACAAGTAAATTACCATCCAGCATCTCAAAATTAACTTTGGAAAGTGTCCAGTATCTTTTGGATACTTCTGTTTCACAGCAAGAGCTCTCTTTTCAGAAAAGTGACCTATAGTCTCAACTGACTTCAAGCACGACACAGATACTCAACAGCACAAGAAAGATTCATTCAATTTTATCTATCAATTTAACCACCTTTCAACCAAAGGAAGAACAAAAAGCACAGAGATGACAAGCCATACACCGAGACCTCCAGCCATTCAGTAATATAGCATTGTATCGCTGTCTCTTATTTATCTCAGAGAGAAATCTCTTAGTAAGTTCCATTTTCCATAATAGCAGAAACATGAAAGTTTCAAGGACTAATCGGTAATGAAAACACTAAACTATTGTGTGGGTAGGTGATAAAAATAATTCTTTTAAAATAGGTAACAAATTATTTCTTTCCTTATTCCTATTTACTTCCCTTTCTTTGAAAAAATTAAGGCCAGGTACTCAATCCACAGTATGGAGCAGATGCCTTAGTTAAATTTGTACAACCTAACAACTCTTCTGAAATAATGAAATACGAACTGAAGCTTCAAATATGAATTTTGTTTCAAAATTAAGTAATAAGTGAATACACATCAATGAATTCAGCTGTTGTTGTAGCAATATTTCCAGAATTCGTTTGGTTACCTAGAATTCTAGAGTCCCAAACAGAAATAGCATGTCTCCATGGCTGGGTGCAAACAGATCTGAGCTCACTACATATGAATTCTAAACTGAGATAAAGTCATGCAGCAACATTAACACAGTGCCCAGGCATGAAGCGCACAGATATGACAGGTCACATTTACTTTTTTGCATGCAGGGGCATCACTCTGCATTCCCTGGAGTTTTGTTTTGACTTTTATTCTGGTAACATAACATGATAAACAAGGTGCTGTCATTAAAAAATGCTGCAGTAAAGATGTACTGTATCTATAAGGATCTACAACGATGCATGGACTGCATCTGCCTAGAGATTAAAAGACTGCTTACACAGCAATAGAGTTCCATAAAAATTTATTATTATAAAAATTATCTAGTATATTTGTCTTTACGTTTTATTTAGCAGGTGGAATCAACTCACATTAAATTTGTACGAAGAGCCAAGCCATCATAAAAGGGGCACAGGAGTCCTACACAGTTCACTATCTGGGAACAACACACAAATAGTAGGTGTTTTCTATTAGACAATCCCTCTTTAGAAAAAACAATCTTACTTTGGATATACTGCTTAACTCAGACAACCTTGTACTGGGCAGTGCACTGATATAATCATTTCTAACACTTCCGTAACGGTCATCTTTAGTTTTTATTTGTAATTTGCTTTCATTTGCATCTCTTAATTTGAAGAACTGTACAGTACCTGTCCAGTATATGCAAAGTCCAGGGCTTGTTTTAAACCTAGGCTTGTGACACCATGTAAATTCACCTCATCAGCTCCACTTTCAACCATGCAGAGACTGAACATTGCCTAAGGAAAGAAAAGAACTGTTATTAACCATTAAAAACAACACTCAGTGAAGGTCCAGGAAGAACAGGAATAATTTTTCCACCTTCACTAACCTTCGTTTTTCCCCAGATAAGAATCCTGAACAGGAACAGACAGACTTGCCAGTTAGAATGAGATCTATACCAAGTTTTCAATATTACCCCAAAGCAATCAATCTTGCAACAGAGTCCTTTTATTGATAAAGGAGTACAAAAACTTATTCTGGGAAAAGCTGAAACAAATCCCTTGGGTCCATGTATATATACTTCTCAACTGAGTAATTTAGGTGAATCAATGGGACCAGTCACACAATAAAAAATAATTAATTAATTAAAAAGTAATTGGACTCTGGAAAAAAAAAACTCTATGCAACCACCACTAGAAACAATACTTATATAAAGTATTTAAAAGAAGGAACAACAATAAGCCATACACAATTACTTGTACAAGAAGAAGAAAGTTTGTTAGGGACAGTTAGTATGCCATCTCTCATAAAAAAATCCTATCCAAATTGCACTTCCCACGGGAATGTGAACAACGATATTCAAGTTATCAAATGAAGAGTCAGGATGGAGGAGCAGTCACTTAAAATTAAACTGTCCCTCTCCTTGTTACTTTCCCACTTTTAGACTATTTTAGTCTCTCCGTAAAATCTAAACTGAGGATTGGTAAGGTTGTAGGGAACCTCCCTACAGATAACAGTGAGGAGAGAGGCTGTCCTTTTCATCCAGTCCTACTCTCCACACCAGTCTTCGAGGCCTTCCTGGATTGAAGCAACCCTGCTCAGTCTTTGGGTCCCTGTAGAAGTCTTTCTTCCCATCACTGTTGAGATTAAATTCCTGGCTTTGTCCCTGACTCCTCTCTCCCAGCCTGTGCTTACCACTCCCTCCCCATCCTCTTATCAGCCCCATTCTCCAGGCCAACACTTTCCCAGGACCAAATGTGCCCAGGGACTTTTAGGAAAAGAACAATTTCCAGTTTCTTCCAGACAGCAGCACCAGTACAACAGAACAGCAACCTTTCTCTTTATCACCCTCCCACACATTTTTTAAGCAAAATATATCACACAGCCTTTAGACAGTAAACTGTGAACAAATAAATTAAACAGTTCTACCATCTGTCACAGCTAAAGAGAGCCTAAACTTATCCCTGGGGGGTTTTGTGTAAAACTTAATTCTCCTACGCAGTCTAACAAACTTCACCTTGGAGAACCGCAAGAGCAGAGCACCGCTTGAGAACTTCTACATACCCTCAACTACTTTGTGTCTACTCTGGCTGACACCTGCAGAAGCTGAGGCTGTCAACAAACCCACTGGATTTCATATGGGCAACTCTTATGCCAAGTACTGCTGAGTTTCAGGGAAAAAATTAGCTCTAACACCTCTAACAGTCTAGCACAGAGGACTTTTCTAGACTAGGATGGCTTCTTTCAAGAACTGCAGTTCCTGCAAATTAGTCATCTCTTTGAAAATGTTAGCCTCTGTATCACTAAAATGCCATGATCTGACATAAATCTGCTGCCTGGAAACCATCCAGTATAAGCAAACATGACATTTATCACATGGTCAGTCCTACATTTTTGCAATTTCTATTCCAATAAACTGTTATCAGGGCTTCTTCCAACTGGCAACAGAAAAGAAGTGTCAAATAGTTTAAAAGATTTATCACACTAATGTAGTAAGATATAACCATATGAAATACTCCTAGCTAGGAGGGAAAAAACAAAAAGAAAAAATAAGAAAAAACAACACAGAACGAATTCAGCAGTTTTTCTAGTTCCATTAAAGATGCAATCAGCATTGGACATTTCATTGTCATTTAGATATATGAGCAAGCTCTAATAACTACTGCAAGGCTTTGAAGTTTGCCAGGAGCTGTAAGGTACCCATCAGCCATCTGCTCCTTGCAAAAGCAAAACTGCTATCTGTGCCTGCTAGAGAGAACTCAAGGCCAAAACGTAGCACCAGGCAACAACTGGCCACACAAAAAGCTTGGACAAAACACTTCCCTGCCACCGAGACCTCTAACTCTTTTGGGAATGCAGTGCCTTCCAGCACGGCTGAAAATATCGATTCACTAGCATTTGTTAATTGCAGAGGGACAGCGCTAAAGATCAGCGGTTTCATCCAATAGTGTCCTCCACACACTGGTTAGATTTAATGATAAAATAAAGAAAATACTGATTAACTAGTACCTCAGGGTTTTAGAAACAGCTAAAAGCAAAATAAACATAGATGCAAGCCTATTCTGAATTTAGGTACTCTGTAGTTGCCAAGTTGAGCTAGTAAGACTTGGCTTAGCTTTTTAACAATAGCTATTGGCAAAAACAAATAAACAAAAAACCCCACGAATGTAATCCTTGTCTGAAATTAGGCTGGATACCTACCTTTGCAGTTGCTTACCTTCTCTACCTAAAATCCAAATCTACCTAAAATCCGCAAGTGTCCTAGACCTTGGAACTAGGGATTTAAGATACGCATCAACCACCTCTTGGATGCTGCTTTGAGCTTATAGCTCGAGGAGAGGGCTGACAACTTCTAGTGAGCCTCCTCCAAGTTACCTGCCACTTTATTTCTGGGACACAAATCAGCTGTAAGGGCTAGCTTCCACAGAATAACCCTACCATGCTCCCTCCCATTAGCTTCCCATTGCAATTTCCTCTCTTCTACTAAATTCAGTCTTCTGCTCTTCAAATGACGCAGGTTACACTTATGTTGATAAGTGGTGGTGTGCAATGGGGGTGGATCTGTAGAACAAAGAAGGTCACACTGAGAACCTGTCATCAGCACTACATGTGTTTTGGGAGGATTTACTTTAGATTAGCCACGGTCTGGCCCCCTTACATGGATGCCGAGTAGCACCTGGAGTGCATCTTCCAGCTTAGTTTCATGCTAAAGGAAGCCAGTCTCCGCACTACGAGACCACAATTAACAGGAACAACGAGAAGAGCTTTACAAGTGCATCCCTGGTCCATGCTAATATGGATACTTCCATAACTACAGCTTTGAAGGCCACAGCTCCCACTCCCATTGTATTTAAGGGTTCAACTTTAGGATATGAAACACATACACCCACAGACCTTTTCTGAGCTCAGTAATCAAAAGACAATTTAATGTGAACTAACAGAAATATCTAAACATTCAAACATTTACACTCAATCTAGACTATTTAACATGCACCCCTAAGCCTCTGTTGGAGCTAGTACCACATACTGAGGGTTATAAAAAGATATTAGCTACAAACACATTCTATAAAGGTTATGAACTGTGATACGTCACCAGCTTACGTGTTGACCCTGTCAATAAAGTGGGTAGACAAGCTAGCTTTCTAGCTGTTTTCTGGATGCTTTTACTGGGATTACTTGCTGCCCATTGCATGGGACAAAAGTGTTTCTAATCCTTACACTGATTACAGTTTCAGTGGGGAAATAACTAAATGGTCAGTTGGAATGGTTGTATATGTTTCCTAAATATCTAAATATCCTAAAATTTATGTTACAGTATGTTGAAGTGGAGCACCTGCAGAATTTCCACAGCATTAGCTGTAAACACATTCAGTCGTGGGAATGATTATACACAGAAATTGTACTCCCACCAAAAGGATAAAAAGCACTCTGTGGCAGGGAACTACACATACTGAAGTGATTATACATGACAGTACATGACAATGAAAAGGGTAACACAAGACTCAAGAAAAAAAAAAAATCACACTAGATCACTAACAGAAGAATATTTGTCATTTTTACATACTGAGCCTTTCAAAAAGGATGAATTTGTTAAGCACAAATACATTCCTGGTAAAGATTTGTTATGCTTTGCAAATGGATACGTTATTGCTCACAAGCCATGGCTATTATTTTTCATTAAATTATGAATTTTCCATAAAAAAAGAATTTGCTGTCTAAGCACTACACCAATGAACAATTATGTTTTCATATATTCAGGTTATATACATGGCATTTTCTTAAACATTATGTATTGTCAGTATGTCTGAAAGACCATTAAGCTATAGTTACAGAATACACTCTGCCTCAGTGAAAGAAGGAAAAACGTTATTCAAATTTCTTGCACAAGAGTGAATTTACACTATTACTAATGATACAGTACCAAGTGTTCTGTGTGTCAACTGTTGCTATTTATATTAAGCAGTAATTTGACCTATTAGCACAGAGAAGTGTTGCAGATGTTCATTTTCTTTGGATTTCAAATGTTTGCAAGACTGGAATAGAAGAACAATGACAGCAATACAGAGTTTATTTAGCAGTTGTAATCATCTTTCTTATCGCAAAGCATACGAGCTAGATTCTGGTAGTCAGTATTGCTGCACTGGTTTTCATGGATATACACTGACTGACATGTACAGACTATCTGGACTTTAACTAGAAGAAAAATGTTTTTATTCTTTTTTATTTCTGCAAAGGTATATTTCAAAATTTAAGAGCATCCGTTAAGTATTCTAAAGTTACATAAAAGGTCTTCTTTTAATTACGTTTGCCCTGATGCATCTAAGATAAAATATTTACCTGTGTCACTGTATCTATAGATACTTCCTTTGCTATGAAGACAAACTTCCGATCTCAGAAATTTGTAGTTAAATAACAAACTTTCCAGATAGTGCTCCTCTGCCACATCAAATTCTGAATAAGGAGAGTACAGTCTCGGAGCAACATTTGTTTACACAGCTCTTACATGGAAAGATTTGCTCACCTTCTAAACATACAGTTCCCTCACAGATTGCATGCAGAAAGCCTGGAAATGCTCGGTGATACAAGGTCCTGCATACCCTGCATTCTCCGACTGTACTGCAGCAACTGTCTGTACACTACCTACCTGTACATAGCAACCATCACAAGACAGTGTGGTTACTAATAAAGTTCATATTCTGACCAAGGACTGAATGTCCCATACAGCGGCTTAAATTTACAGACCTAAAGAAATACTTAACTGCATCTCATCTGTAAGCCATGAACCACTTCTGTGCAACTGGTACAGTTTTTCTTTGAAGATTTACCAAATCTACCATACCCCCTTACAAGATTGTTGTACTGTGCCATGGAAGTTCCTACATGTCCTTACATATGAATTATTACTAGGCCTATATTAGTAAACTCAACAGGATCAGGCCAGAAAGTCAGTCACTGTCCCACAATCATCCACAATGTTTATTTAACAGTCTCCAGCACAGCCTGGACCGCCACCAGCTCTCCCTGGCATGGTTCTGGGTCAGCTCAGGCCATGGACTGTTCCAAATTAGCAGTATGGGTAAGGTCAACCTATTCACAAGGGAGTAGGGGAAGGTCTAGCCATACGGACATGAGCCATGCTGTGCCAGTTCCTCTTAGGGCCAGAAAACAAACCCTTACCCATTTCCCATCTTAGTTACTAGTACAGGCACAGTCCAGTAGTGCAATGGGCTATCAGAACTGTAGCCTCCAGTAAGTCACAGGACTATAGCTTCATGTGCCATCTGCCATGAGGAGTTCATTCTCCCTCATGCTGTCCCTTCTCAGGTGGAGTATTCTGTGCAAGGTTTTTGATTTTGCATATGAACTACATTTACCTTTCAGGAAGAAAGGTCAAAGCATTTCATTGAACTTTCTAATGGTCCTAAGAGAATCCCTTCAGTTGAACTGGATTAGCCTCCAGGAAAGGCGTCTCCTACACAGAAAAACCTAGTACTACTGTTCAGCTATCCACAGTGCTCTTACCAGTGGGCAAATTTCATTCTCAGCTAGATAGTTTAAAGGTTTCATCTGGCATGGAAAAAAATCTGTTCAACCACAGGCAAAAACTCAGTTCAGAAACTCGGCTCTTATTTCATATTGCCATACTTAAATATTACAGTATTAACTGTATAAACATATGGATCATAAAATTCTGTTTTGAGACTTCTCCAGTACCTGGAGAATGAGTCAAAGTTGGGCTAGCAAACTCAGGTTTCAGATGAATCTCTGAAAATGCTCTGAAATTCTGAGAATTTAAATAAATCCATCAGATGTGCTTTTGATGAAATGTGAGTAGTGTACTTCATTTTACCCTGGGATACATTTAAAAACAAGGCAATAAGGCCTTGTACATCTCAGATGAATGTACAATGGAAAAGACAAAAAATAATGAAATATAAAATATTTGTTCAAGTGCAGAATGCAAAGTCAAGCTTATCAGAAAAAAATATCAAATTTGAATAAAAATGCAATCTTAATTATTTTTAGTTATTAATTTCATTCAGCCACGCTAATATTTCCTGCTTTAAAATATTTTGCTTGTACAAAATAAAAACTTATTTGAAAATACCTCCTTTTTTCCCCTCTGAGACCTTTATGAGAGTGAGCAGTACACAAATTACCAATATGTTAACTGAAGTTCCCTTTTACAATAATATCCACTGGTGAGAGGACCTAGCTTTTCTTCCAGTTTCTTTTAATCTCCAAGCCTTGCTATGCCACTCACTAACCAGTCAATGAGCTAAAACTGAGGGATATTAAGTAAATGTCTGAATCTTGCTTGTTTAGACAGTATTTTAACTAAGTAAATCAGTTCCCAAAAAGAAAAGCAAACATGATCCGCTTGCCACGTGGCAACAGCTCATAAAATTCAGGGATGAATGCATCTCCAATCACAAATGGTTCCACCTGAGCTCACACTGGTTTAAAAAGCTCCATATTCTGATAGACCTGTTTTTGCGGGGAGGGTGGAGGGAAGGAGACACTTCACTTGCTCTAGGAGGGTAAGGGGCAGCAGAGGATCAACCTTCTATTCTTCTCCTAATCTCAGACTGAAACAGAAGTGGTGCCAGGGAATTATTCTCAAAGGAAAAAGAAAACAAAGATCACAATCCTTGGATAAAAATAATCAAACAGTATTTGACAAAAGCAGCTCTTATGCTCTTTCTAATAAGGCAAGTGTACATGCAAATTACTAGACTCTTGAAAATTTGACTTCAAAGAAGTGTGACACATTGGTGGGCGTTTAATACACAGCACACTTGCATGCAGTTTCACTGGTTTGCCCAGAGCAGCCAAAGGCATCTTTGAAAAATGGTTTCTCTCGCAAACATCGAACACAAAGTAAGATGAAAGCTTAGAACTGAATGCCACACAGCAACAGGGTGACCAGGCACAGATGCGATCGGATCTAATGTAACCGGGCAGAACAGCCCAAGTAAATGATGCGTAGCACAGTCCTAGGCTCTACCTTTCCATGCTCAGCTTCCGTGGCTGCTTAGCTTTGAAAAACAATATACAAGATGGGTATGAAATACTGCCCAATCAGAATAATAATGTACTACTGTCAAATTAAATAAGTATAAATGAAGCAAAAAATATCTAGATCCATTGGTTTTTATCAGTCATGCAGCACTGCAGCAACATGTGCAGACTGCTTCACAAAATACAGCTTTAAGAATAGATTCCAGAGTCACAAAAACATGAAATAAATGTTCAAAGTTCTGAAAATACAAATTGCGCACTGTCAAACGGTGAGGTGCAAAATTGCTCCTTGCCTTGTAATAATTTTCATACTTACACGGAAGGCTCGAAACAGCAGATGATCCATATCTGTGAGAGTAACAAGCTTGTCCTCATTTGTACACATCAATCTCAAAGCCATGTCAGGCATAGCAAGCAGTAAATAATCAGAAAATAACTTAATCGGCTATCAAGTTGTACAGTAGTTTATACAACCAAACTCTGTCAGTGAATTCCGTGTGACTCAGAGCCCCTTTTAAAGGCAAGAAACAGAATCACAAAACATATGTTGGCTCAGGAGACAGGTAAATTAACACAATAAGAACAAATTGTTATGCTTTAAAAAAATACAGTAACAAATTATAGCGGGTGTACTGGTAGTGAACTGGAGAAAAACTGAAGTTGTTCGTATTGGGCTTTTACAAACTTTTTGCTGGGAGTTTAAAAAAAAAGTCTGAACACTAATGTAACTTCAAATAGATATGTTATTGCTTTGGAAGATAGTTAGAACCATTGGGTTCCAATTTAAGTCTGCATAAAACCTGTTCAATATTTCTTAAATGTCAAAATGGAAAGTTATTAAATCATTAAGTGAGCAATAAAATGTTATATTGTATAGAAGACTAGATAGAAGAGAAATAGTTAAAATTCCTGGAAACTTGAAAGGAAAGGAGACAAAGTTGTCAGCAATTTAAGGGACTTAGTGGGATGAAATACACCTTCTACTCAGTAACTGTAGAGGAAGCCTAAATGTTTAGCTTAGACTAAATGCCTAACATAAATGAAAACGTCTAACTTTTAGGAATTAAATTTAAGTGAACTGAATGAAGAAATGAAAGCTGAAGAGGCAAGAGTGAGTTGCCTCCTTTTAGCATATTCCCTTTAGGAGACACGAAGATAACTATTTCAGGAATGAAAGTGACAAACACTGACAGTAGTAATGAACATGGAAGTGTCTGCACCTGTAAGTTTGTTGTACCTAACAAGTTTCTGTGTATTTTTAGAACCAGAATTTTCTTTCATTTTTCTGAATTCACCTAATTTTTGAAGAGCCTCAGATAAGAAGTTCTTTAAAAAAGTTACAGATCAATTATGAGAGAGGCTGAATCCAGACAAAATGCCTTCAGTTTGCCTATCTTGATCTTCATAAGCTCATTCCTTACTTCATCTACATCAGCCTCTACCTACCTTTTGCCATATATTCCAAATGGAAGATGAGCAAATGACCACTTAAATTACTACCTTCAAGAAACAACCTGGCTTTTCTTGGAATACAGTGGATGGATTCCAGTGCACTGCAATTACCTCTAAAACAGCTCAACGTTCCCTTGGGAAGAATGAGGAATACCAGTCATCTCTATCCCTTTTTACTTGATTCAAATTTAAGAGCAACTTTCATAATAAATCTAAGCTTTTGAAAACCAGAAAGCAAGTTTAAAGTTGTAGCTGAGCCAACCTAGAGTAAACCAAAGAGCAACATTTCCAGATTGCCTCGCCCAATGTTTTCAAACATTGTTTCAATAACCATCAGCGGCCCTAGCTCCAAATCTACTACAATATAAAGAAGAATACTTGGATCCCCCACCATGCACAAATCTGAATTGCACAAATTCTTGCTCAACCACAGACTTAGGCAATCAGTAAACACAATAATGAAGTCCTAGGGTATTCTACAGTCACTTCAATTAGAAGTTGTACTGCTATAATGTTCATGGGATTTCAGCAAGGCCAGGCTTGCTTTGTACAACACCATGCAAATCTCTCAACTTGGTTCAACTCCCACTCAGCTTTCCCCATCACCTTTCATCCTTGACTAACTGACAGCTGAAAGCTCTTTGCAGCTGATGTCCCAGAAGCCTGCCTTCACCTTCCACTGCTGCTCTTGTCTGGCTGTCCAGAAGTCTGAAACATTCCCTATGGGAGTGCATAAGCATTCGCTGCCCTTCCTCACAATCACCAGATAGGGAGAGCGGAAAGTTAGCACAGAGTGAACTAGCATTCTTGGAGTTCCTTTCATTGCAACACACTCCAAAAAAAGATGAACATCCAGGAAGTCAAGATGAATTAACAGTGAGTTAGCTTTGCTGCACACAACCTTTTCATCTCCAAGTACAGAGTTCTGTGTTTAAAACTCTCTCCTACTTTTCCTACAAATTATCAACTATATTGCAAGTACTCTGGTCAAAAGTTACAGAGAAAAAAAAAATCTATTCAGTCTAACTAGAAATTAATTCATAGGTCTGCCATCCCACCCAGCCTCTTTTATTACTGAGGCTTAAACTATAGGTAACAATCAAAAAGCAGTGAATGACTTGTTTGGTAGTTGCATTAGCTATTTATAATGAAATATGACTTTTTACTACCCAATTCAGAAATGTGTCTGAAGAAAACAAGAAACTTTGTATCTGATTATTGTAGCTGAAAAACACTATGACAATTTTGTGCACAAAATAAATGAATACCTATTCTGTCTCTCTAGCAAACTAATTTGTAAAGAACTGTGCTCAACACCATTGCCAAGGTTTCCCATAGCTATTTATATATCTTCCTGCATTGAATTTTTACAGTAAATAACACCCTCTAATACTGTTTTGCTGCTTTAGACAAGCAGAATTTCCATCTCAAATTTCTCCCCGTCCTCCACAATTCCATAATGACATTGCTTGAGCTCTTTTTCAAATCATTTTAAATAGAATAGTATCTTCATTAGAGTGCAGTGTTTTGTTCAAATTTACTTCCCACAGCATATTCATCTACTTCCATATTCAGCTGTTACTATCACATTTCTGCGCCCCCCTTATAATTCATTGTACTTCTGATCTGATGCATCATAAAAACCATTAGGAAAGTAAACTAACACTCAAGGGATTTTGGATCAATTCTCTATGCTGCTCAGGCAACTCAATTATAATGTGATACCTCAAGATTTGTAATTGCTTGTGTAATTTTAAGCCTGTGAGAAGTTTTACAGGCATCCATGGAACGACTCACATTCTTACATTCTTTCCCATCTGGCACCTAAGCCTATCCGAATATAGGTTGCTCAAGCTTGTAAGCATTCAATCCTGACACTATTTTAGCCACTTGGACTGTAAACTCTTTCAGGCCAAAACATTCTCATATGCAGTTTGTACTAAAAAAAGCACTTCACGCTGTTCATGTAACAGTAATATTAAATGAATAAATGATAGTCTATTTAACCCCCTTTGTAGTACTACCGCTGTATTAACTTTCAGCTGTTCTTAACTTTCATGTTCTAACCTTTCATTACATAAGTAATGTTACCCTTGGCTGTTTGCACCTATCACTATAAAAGAAAATATTCAGAGCCAATTAACCAGAATCAAAATACTAGTTTGACAGGTGACAAAATCCAAATCACACTGAGTAAAATTATGTGCTAGATACATAATGTATACTTACCCAAATAACCAATTTAATATGAGCATGTCTCTTTACTGCCTCTAAAAAATGTGACTTGTTCTTCTTATATCTAGCACGCTATATTTTGCTTTGTTTTCCTCCCATTTCAAGCCTGTCTATCCTAAATCAATCATCAGCCATGTCCTCTGGAGTCTCCTGCACTCTGAAAAACATATCCATCAATATCAACTGCATGAAATATGATTAAGAGGCTTATTACATGATTCTCCTGAACAAGTTCTATATAAATTGCCAGCAAAAATGTCACCTAATGTCAATCATTGATAACTGAGCCTGCAGTAATACATCTGCTCAATGAAATCTATCTAAGTATTGTTTTTAAGCTTTTGCCATATATCTAAAATGAATGCTGAAAGATGAAAAGGTCAAACATCATTCATATTTTAAGGGAAGATATATTTAAAGAAATGAACATAAGTAACAAAAACTGAGCAGCAAAATATAGTTTTACGTACTAAAGTCTCACATGCTACTGTTAGTGTAGCAATTTCCATCAGTCCTTTAACATTTCTTTCAGTATCTCAGTGTCAGACAGCGATCCATGATTACACAGCACCTAAGAGTGCAATACACCAGATCAATCATATATGAAGTGCATTTGTTACACTGCACTGTTAAAACAAAAAAACCCCACTTTCTTATTATCTTAAGAAACAAGTAATAAAAATTCTTTTCCAAATGGTCTGAAAAAATGGAAGCAAAGAGTTACCCTGCTTTACTATTCGCAGGAGCTAAGGATGTGGTGTTTCTCCCTATTTGTATAGTGCACATATGTTGGGAGTGACCTGGCAAAAATGAAAGGATTTTCTTGACTGTAACAAGGCACAGGTTCTGTGCTCACAGTCAAAATAGCAACAAACACTTATATTTTTGTTTAGCAAGTTACATTCTTGGCTGAATCTGCCTCATATATGATTCATGTTTTGATGGTCATACTTTTAATAGTGAACATAGCATGTCTTCTCCAAGCTTCCGCTTAGGTGCACAAACATAATCTGAGACAAGGAAAAAGGACAGATTGTAGCATCCTATTCCTAACGGCTTGTTACATCACCAGAAAGACCTATATTCAAAAGCAGCCCAAGTTTTGCCGTGGAAACAAAATAATTTCGAACTGTCACCTGCAACCTCATATCAGAATAAAAGAAAATTAGCAGTGAACTACTACAGCTAACCCATTTAGTTCCCTTATTTCAAAAGAAATGAGTCATTTTTAGTGGTCCTTGAATACCATATAACGGTGGTCCTGAATGCCAAAATTATTGTGGCAGAAGTGAGAAAACTGAATCACAAGGACCCTACCATGCAAAGCACTGCAGAAATATGCAGTAATGTACAGTCTGTCCTAATAACACTCACTCTTAAACAGACTTGCCTTTTGGAATATAAAGGAAGCAGCATTAACTAAAAACACAGATTTTTTTCCAGCATTTCCAGTCAAGCACAGAATAGTATGAGTCACATTTGCAAATTCTGGCTTAAATTGGTTTAATGCTTCCCAGTGAGTACATAAGCCTATTGTTCCTTTGATGATTTTAGCAAGTGATATCAAAAGCAAGCCCAAAATAAAACTCGAATAAAAGTCAGCTAGCTCTTGAACTAGCACTTCAATAACCACAGTACATTTCATTTAGGGAAACAAACCTTCTTGTGATTTTTTTATTGGGGCAGAAAAAAAATTGATCAAGACTTTCTTGATGTCTTTTAGGGGGGTACTTTCAAAAGCATATAACATACAATGCTATCAAGACAAGTTTCCCACCTCAGTGCATGAGCCATAACTAAATAGTTATACAGCAAGGTTTCATCCAACAGAACTGGAGCAATATAATACTGCAGGAAGCAGAAGGACGATTCATGTCCTCAGACAGGCTGGATCACACTGACCCTGTCAAAGTTCAAAGTCCCTTCAAATAGCAGGGAAAGGACTTGCATCGGAACAATGGAGCAGGATCAGCTAAAACAGACCGAAGAGTCCCGAGAGGGGTAGGAGACCCATTTAAAGCAGAGCAGATCCAGTGAAGCTTCTGGGTACAGTCCGACTGTACAGTTAAACTGATCCAACAGGCAACTGTAAGCAGAATGGTTGGCCATGCCCTCTGTCCCTCCTCTTCTTTGTACGCAGTGCTGGTAGTTTCACCCATGGTTATCAGAGAACTAGCTGAAAAGAAGTCAAAATTTTTGTACATTCTCTGAAGTGACTCACTGTGAGGCCAAGAAGTGTCCATCCTAAAGCAAGAATTGTAGCAGGGAAGGACAAGGGAAGCTGCCACTAACCCTTACATCAATGTAACTGTATCATCCAACTGCACCCTCAAAATTCCCGGAGATGAGGAGATGTTTCTGGAATGGTGGGAGGACTAAGCAGGTCTTTTCCAATGCTGGGAGAAAATATAAGCTGATGAAGTAGAAAGCAAAACTATAACTACAGACTCCCATTTCTTCCCACTTTCCATAGTATTATTGTGGAAGAAGGAAAACACATTTTGTTTTGTCCTTTAATTTGTCTTACATGATGGATTTGAGCTTTCTATTTAGAGAGCTACCAAGTTACAGATTACAGTTGCACTCTTCAACTTCCAGTAACAAAGAACGTAATTTTGGATACTTAATTCTTAGCAACTGCCTTGAATTCCTATAGAACTTTGATTACAATCTGATTTTGATCATGATGGCTGGGAGAAAAAAAAAAAAATCAAAAAATGTTAACACTAGAAAGGGATTACGCTACCCCAGAATACTTGTTCCAACTGTATTCCACTTCAAGTACTATAGGTGAAGTAATACTCATTTTAACGCATTACATTCTACATACTGAAAATTACCACTCCACTTCCATTGCTTAAATTCATCTAATATAGTCAACACTATTTCAGCTGTGCTTCTTTAATAACCTTTATGATTTCAAAAATTAAGAACATCCACTTGCTTGATCCATTTTTCTCTCACACTGTCTGCAAGAGTTTAACATATGTAAGAGAATAAAAACATAGTCTCTATTCATATCAGCATTGGATCTGTAGGTAGCATCACTGTAAAATCCGTTTTTCTGGCACTAAGAATTTTAATCTTAGTTATTATTATAAGTAGCTTCTTAAGAAGCCATTTATAGTGTTGACGCAAATGTCATTACTCACTGAAATCCAAATGTACGAACTAACAGCAAACCTTGGCAACTATCTTCCAATCTGTAACTCGACTGCAACAGCATACCTGGTATATGAGAAGCCAAGTGTTGCAAGTTTAAATGGTCCACTTTATGAAGGGTTGAACTAGGTACCCCTTCAGATCCTTAAAACAAAAAAAATCTATTTTCCATTACGACTATAGCACTTTCTAGCACTTAGTTCTCACCAACATATTTATTCAATTATTTGATACAAAAGCTGAAGCGTAAAACCAGTTTATTGACCATTTTTTCTTTGGTTTTCCACATCACTTTACTGAGAAAACTTAAAACAGTAATTAAAGCCTAACAGTTTGCTGAATAAAACCAAGTTTGTGTTTAATATTAAAGTCATTTGTCACAGTAGTTTTCATCATTGGCTGAGCTCTGCCCTCCATCAGCTAGCTCCTCTGGAACAAATGACTCTCTAAAATTGTATCTTCATTTTATTTTTARTACTGTACATTTGGCTGTGCTCATTTATCCTTTGGCTTTTCCTTCATCTCTGATGAAAAAATCCCCTCCAAGCTAAAAGAGCACACTGATGTCAATTCTATTATCCCTGTAAGTTCTATAGGCTTTACATCTACCCCTTTCCAGGTGAAATCTAACTAACTCTTGCAAGATAGATTCTTAAGTGTCAGGCATAAGAACTTCTAAAAACACAGGCAGACATTTTGTAAGGTGCCTTCATATCCAGTAATTTTGATTTCAAATGAGCTTTATGTACATTGTTGCCTACTTGTATTGGCAGTACCCTATAACCTTGGAAGACCTGGTTCTGACTTCATTCGTAGTTGGGAATGTTCAATATGGTAACTAGTTTGCTGGATTTGGGGTTTTGCACACATACAAAAACATAAAATAGTTTTTACACATGTAAAAATAACAACTATAATTTGAAAACTCAACATTACTGCATATAATACACGCACACTCTAAAATAGATGTCGTAGCTCAACAAGGGTGCCTGTTCTTTAACCTCTGCACCCCCATCTTCTTCACACTGACCAGAATCATCTGGGTATGGCCACATCCTGTCCAACATCCTCAAGCTGGATTCTAACTATACTTTCTCCAGCCCACTGGTGAAGTGGACACTATGCTGAGCCCTAGCCATCGTATTTCTGCTTTATACAGTCCCCAGGGTAGAATTTCAAAAAGCTTTTGTCAAAGTCATTCATCACAGGCCTTTAAGGCAAACTAGGCAAGAGAGAAAGGAAGGAACATCTTTGCCTGGATAAATAAGTGACTGAAGACATAAAACAGAGGACAGGAAGACAGCAGGCCAGTTCTCACAGAGGAGTGATGTCTCCAGTGGAGTCTGGGCTGTTTTACATATCCATAAGAGATCTAGAAAAGGGTAACAGCAGTGAGGCTAGAAAGTCCATTGAGACAAAGCTATTCAGTGTAGTAAGGACATGAACAAAATAATGATAAACCACAGAAGGATCACATGAGATAGAGGGATTGGTCTATAAAACAGCAAATGAAATTCAATGTAGAGTGATGTACACAAGGAAAAAAAAAAAAATCCTAATTTCACATAGAAAATGATGAGTTCCCACCTGACCATTACAACTCAGGAGAGAAGTCTTGGAGTATGAAAGAGTTCCATGAAAAAGTCATCTCAGTGCTCAGGAGCAGTCAAAATAAAAAAACAGAAATAAAAGTTTAGAAACTGTTAGGCAAGAAAGAGAAAACAAAACAACCCCATGGCAGTGCAGAAATTTATGCTTTGTCTGCACTGCATGCAATTCTCTTACCCTCATCTCACAAAAGATATTTTAGAGCTGGAAACGCTTCAGAGAAGGGTGCAAAGTATGATCAAGGACATGGAACAATTTCCATTTGAAAAGCATTTGAGTAAGTCAGCAGTCTCCAACCTAGAAAGAAATAACTGAGCGCCATAAGAATACTCAAGAACTGATGGTGCATTGTTTTTTCCAATTAAAAAAAAAAAAAAAAAGAGGGAACAAAATGAGCTAACAGAAGCCAGATTCAAAATAAAACAAAAAGTAGTTCTTCATGCTGCAGGCAATGAGCTTCCTTGCCAGAGAACAGTCAATGAAAAATTTTACACAGGTTCAAGGAGAAACAGGTTAAATGCTTGGAAGAGAGACTTATCTAGGGTTAGGGTTACTAAATAGACAGAAATTACATCCTGCTCAGGAAATGCCCTGAGCTGAAAGCTGCTGGAGAGTTCTAAGGGACATGTCACATTACTCCTTTTCTCCAGGCATCACAAATATCTACTGCTAAAGTGACTATCCTACACTGAACTAACCCTTGATCTGACACAGTGTGGCCATTCTTATGTTCTCAACCAATACTGTAAAGGCAGCTTCCTAAAGAAACAGGCAGTTAAATTCATTTGTCACTTGTACATTATGTCATCCAGTCAGAGTGGATTGGGACTTAAGACAGATTTTTAGATGTTTAAGTTTGAAAACAGGTTGACTTAGGGAGATTAAATCCTGCCGTAAGATAAGCAACCAGCAGCGCTCTACAAAAGCGTTCAGTACGGCAGAACCTCTACATTTCACTGCCTAAATCCAACCTTTAATTAGATGAGGGCCACAGCGACATGAATTCAATTAGCCAATATCACATTTCAGTCTACTAAAATGAAGTTGTTAAGTTAACAAGACGCAGCAAATGGCACTGTTGACAATGAAACAATTGAAGAGCTCAGTGAAAGGTATTTCCTCTAAAACTTGCAACAAGCATAATCTGTAACACAAACGGCACAAGCATATGCATTGTGATGGATTTCTCCTTATACAAATGAAGGGGAATGCAACAAATTTTGATGGAGCATCCAAAAGAAAAAAAAAAGCTATTCCGATAATGTTAACATATCCTAACACCAGCTATGTGGTGTTGTACTTTACAAATTTAAGATCCAGATTTTTAGCTCTTCAGCAGTCTTGCCTCTTTCTTCAGATACTTCTCATGTTATTAAAATGGTATATGGGTCCTTCTCACTGAAACTAAAAGCAACATTCTGCCCAAATAATTTTCTTGGGTGGTTGGCCCTGGAGGTGTTTTCAGCTTCACTACGCCCACAGAAGAATAGCTTTAATTTCTACTGAGGTTCTGCAGGAAAATACTATTCGGGACTGTGAAGTGTACGAGGTGTCTACTGCACCCAACAACATTCTAAGACATAAGGCTTCTTCAGCAGACCTTAGGGACCAAGAAGAAAACAGGTAAGAAACTTCTCTGCCACAGGCCTGTCCTGATAAATTGGCTTTCCATTGGCAGATTCTTCTAGCATCACAAAAACTACAGCCAAGCCCAGCTCAGCTTCTGAATACTTGCTACAGCTATACAGTAAAACTGAACTGAGGTAGCCTGGAGGAAGAAAAGGAGAAGATGGCAAAGAAAATTGGCAATTACAGAAACAAGGCTGCAATTAATCCTTTTCATCCTGTTTATATAGTGGGAAAGAGACATCAATTGAATAGTTACTATCAAACACCACATGCTCTTTACCAGCAAGGTAACACTATTTTAATTACCGACAGTGAGCCACAGTCTACTAGGGCCTATCTCACTAACTACAGAGTTGATTCTGCTATACTTACTCACAGTGCACATACTTACTGTACAGGGAGTTCCAACAAAAATAGAAAGGATGACTTGCAGAACAAGACACCATATTGCCTACCATCCAGTAGTGACAGAACTGCAATTAATTGATTTAAATACTATGAGAACAGCAACAAACATTTACTCTTACAGCATAACAACTGCTGGAAATTTGAAAGTTTTTCTTTTTTTTTTTTTTTTTTAAAGAGTGCAGGGAGGGGAAGGAAGGTGGGGGAGAGGGAGGGAGAGGGGGAGACCCAGATGCACTCTCTTACTTTATCCACTTTGAAAGAACATATTAAAATATTTATTTAGAAGGCTTTAAAACATTTTTAAACCATTGTTACGTATACTTCAGAACTAAACACCTTGTTCAGACAAAGTTCAGATTAGAAAGGCTTTTATACAACGAGCAATGTACACCTACCCATGCTGCATTATTTCCAGTGATTTGATTAATTTTTCTAAAGCTATTGACAATGCCTATATCATCTTTTTAAGTGAATGAATATGCTTTTTGTGGCATTCAAGTGTAACTGGATTATTGAATATATGGTAACAAAGCTCTTTAATTTGTATTTACCCCTTTGTATTATGCCAGGAGCGAAGCTTTTCCAAAAAACTTGATTTTTCAAGGCTTCTTGTTTTAGGCAATTTTTCTAATGAAAAGCAAGCAGCACTCCAGTATCTATGGAGATAAGACCTTAATTTCTCTTTTTTATTGGTATCAAAGAAGCCTTAGCTCTTGAACTTTAGCTTTCTGTGTTTCAAGGTGATGCTCTGAATTCCTGAGTTAGTAGCTGACCCAGAGAGGGTCTGTGAATGTCTCTCCATTCAAACTTGAACCTGAAGATTTTCCATTGAAGCAAACCTACTTATTCAAATGGTATGAGCTTGGATTAAATTCGCCACTTAGCTTTGTGCTAAAAAGCAAACAAAAAAACCCCAGGCCAATAACATTCAATTAGTTCAATTTCAATTTTTCCATACGCTGTGGTATCTTAAATATATACAAATAAATACAGCTGAATGCGAGCACTGTCTTTTTTTGACCAATAGTTCTTCATGCCAGTGAGCGAAAGAGAAGCTTACCGCTGAAGTTAGTTATCCATTATTAGCCAGTTTTCAGGGAGGACTCTGATTCACAGCTCTGAATTCTCATTTGTCAATAGGCAGCCACCAAGTAATGTGTTTACACCACAAGTTCTGCTTTTTCATTAAGTATTGAAAAATGAAAGTGTAACTGATGTGGTATGGATATTATTAGTAGTTGAAATGGCCATGCCTTCCCCTTCCCCATCCTCACACCTTTTGTGAAAACTACACTTTTACAATTGACTGAAGACTTAGCAAGTTTAACATATTCTAGTGGCTATCAATTATATGTATTCTATAATAAATAAATAAATATATATATAAACACAAGTGTTTCAGTAATATTATTTAGGATAACATTGCTTGATTTACAGGGGCATTCCTGTACTTGCCTGAGTTGCTCAAAGCTCCCCAGCAAGACAAGCTCTGTTCCAAGTACTCATCTACATTTGTGAATTTTACAGGCAGTAGCTTATATACAAGAAGAAAATGCAACCGAACCACAAATTCTGCTTAAATTAACAGAACTGGCTGTTTCTGCTGTTCAATTCCATTTCCTTTTTCTATGCATTATCTTGTTTACAATGATGAATAACTTAGAACTTCAGGTTTCAAATTCATTAAAATACAGCTTTCGGGTTCAAGTTATAGCCTTAAGAGTTGTATGTGAATTCATTTCAAGTTACCTGCTAGCAAGCAGCAACAATATCCTCATGAAGGGTATTAACTGAAGGATTTACAGTAACTATTTTTAAATAAGATGGCACATATGTTGATTAACAAGAAGTGATTTTGTACGCTTAGGAAAAAAATGAAACAAACTTAAGCAATAGTTTAGAAAAAAGTGTTAGATGCTGCAGAGAATCTATGTGATTGAGACCTACCAGAGATGAGTTTGTCAGTTCATATGGCTGAAAGAGTTTCATTTCTCAAATGTATCATAATTTCCAACTGAGAAAATAGAATGAATCTGATCCCAGGAAAATTTTAGACATAGAAGAAGAAACATTTTGCAGCCCACACCAGTAGCTGATAGTAAGGAAGCCTGTTTTGGTACGTAACACTCAGCAATTAATAGATACTACAAAAACAATAGAGGTTATTTGGTCCAATGAGCTCTAGTCCAATGGAAAGCRCTAATATTTTAAAAAATTATCTGGAAAAAGAATTTCTGAATAACAGCACTTCCAGGTTACCATAGCATGGAAAATATTGTTCACCTGGTATGTGCATATAAATGGTAAAGTACTGAAAAGTAAAATTACATTATACTGCAAAAGAAGTAGATAATTCTGATTGCTTTATACTAGTGTCAGTTCTGACTACTGCTGAGCCAGGAAGAGATCTCAGGGAGGCCCTTTTCTTTATGATTCAGGCAAAATTTACATGAAATCATAGCTGCTTCTTCATTTACACAAGCAGCTATACCATCTAAATCAATGTTACTCATGTTAAAGAATGCATATGTTCATTTAGCACTTGTGTTTGGCTTTCCTGTAGAAAAACTGGCATGCTTTGTGCTAGCTTCTTACTGCTTTTCATTTTTTGTTTAACCCTTTCTCTCAGTTCTAATTCTAGTTATCCTCTTCTATATACATTACAATGTTTCATGAGAACACACCCCAAAAAATTACAATACCATATTGTGCCAAAATTTAGCCAATAGTATCAGAATCAGATTTAAGATTTAGAGGACTGTTTTTACTTAGAAAAATTGCATAGAGCTACAAGAAAATATATTAAGTATTTCAAATTCTGCAAGCTATTTTATAGACCACAAAATTAGAACACCTTTATCTATCTAGTTACTTAGTCCTAGTGAGAGCTGGAACCACAGCTCAAAGAACGCCTCTTTAGGAAAAGGTCATCCGCATCTTTCATAATAACCTTGATGAACATGGTATTGGGCAAGTCCTACAGGCGATCACTGCACAGAAAGAAAATTTACCCTTTGCAAGGCAAGACTTCAACATACATATTTTCTAAAAGAAAAACTGAAACCCAGCAAGACAGAGACAAGATATGTATAACAAGACCTTGAAAGCTATTTTCACCCTACAATCTTTCATACCTCAGAAATTTTTATATAAAAGTTATTTCTCTAACCTTCTCAAGAAACATAAATCAATAAATGGCAAAATAGGAACAATCAGCTATGTTGAGTGTACATGAAGAAATCATCTGTTGAAAGGGAGGAAAGATATAGGACTGAAAGACCTCTGAAAATAAGCTGCTTAAGAATCAGCTGTGACAGTTACAAGTACAAGGTCTGTACAGAATATTCACATCCATTAGGTTCACTTCAGAGAATAACGTCTTAAGAACTGACATGCTCACTGTGGAAAAAGCAGAATATTACTGACACTTTAAAACCTAATCTAGTTAATTCACATAATCCTGATCATCCAGATTACATGAAAAATCTACATCATTCTGAGAAAAATCAAGTCCTGTGACTATAAACCCACTGAAATGAAAAGTAAGGATGGAAAAAGGAGTTGTTCAGATTGGAAAACTGATGCATTTTGTACAAGAAAATCTTGAGGTTATATAATCACCTGCCAACACTATAAATGCCTGCTAATAAAGTCATGCAGTAACATTTCATTTTGCTCCCAGAGTTTAAAAAATATAAATAAATAAATATTAAAGAACCTTTTAATGGGAAATCACTTGCTAGAGCTATCACAACACACATATGAGCACCAGCTCAACCTTCTTGTCTCACTGCAACAGACTGCAAATTACAGCATGTCATACAGTTTGCCTAAAATGCTGTTTCCTGCTTAGAAAAGAATTCATAAAAATATATATATATATTTACTATTCTTTACATATTCTTTACATGAGTCTCTGAGTGTGTGAAGGTGGCTTCTGTATTCCCTAATTCACTTTGAAAGAAGAGGTCCTTCAGGAGATACTATACAGAAAACAATTTCAAATCCTAATTTTCAAGTGCCTAATCTTGCAATTTAACACTGTATTTTTACTGTAGTTTTTGTATGCATTTTCCCCAAGTTTTGGGGGGTTGTTTTGTAAAGAAAAAAAGCACAACATTCTTATGGACAAATGTAAACCTCCCAAATCAGATGCTATGCTCAGGTATGCTGAAGCTGCAGCACAGGTGGAACTGCAGGACTAGTTATAGCAACTGGCAGAAGAAATGGCCCGCTGTTACCCTGGAAGGCTGGCCAAAGCCCAGAATTCAGGTATTTGCTGAAGCACAGCCCAGGCATCTGTCTTGTCTTACAAAAGCAAATGAAGATTACACCACCAGGCTATACCTCCAAAGAAAAATTGATAAGAAGGCAACCTAAGTTTGACCTTCCCCTCTCTTCCACATACAATGGCTCCAACACCTGCATCACAGTCTGTAACATGGCCCTCATTGAGTCATCCGTCTAAAATATTAACACATTCTTCTTATGAGTAAAATGAAGAGAAAAGTGGCAATTTGCAGAAAACATGCTGTTCAGCTCTAAATTAGTTTTCAAGTAATAAAGAAAGTTAATTCACTGTCACTAGTAATTCCAGTAACAGAGATCGAACAAATAGAAACATAAAATTAAAAGCAGCATCAGGAATCAATTCACAAAAGAGACTACAAAAATTTGATCATCAACAAGAACAACTATCAGTTCATCAACATTTGCAAAACTGGAGAAGTTCCCAATAACTACTATGATAATTACAGCATATCATATCATGAGTCACAAGGACTAACTTTTTTAAAAATACTGTCAGGAACTGATATGGTAAAATAGACATATTTATACTGACTTATCTCTTCAAGAAAAGAATTTCAGCAGTAGCTACATCTAAGCCAACATAGACACAAAATGTGCAGAAAACCATAAAAACGCTCCACAGAAAGCAAACATCCAGTATCTTGTACGAGCTGTTTTTACAAATGCTGGAAAAGAGAAAGATAAAAATTCATGCTCATACATGCTGATAGAGCCCTGTGAAGAACTCAAATTCCTCTGGTAATCTGTGAGATCATGAGGACCAGATGGCAGCCCCTTCAGATGGGGCCAAAGGTAGATTGGTGTTTTAATCAGGTCTATGAGCCATGGAAACCAGAAGTTAGATAAGGCAAGCTCTTTGTGTCACACTCTTTTGCAGTGTTGTCATCTCAAAATTTTATTCAAGACAACCCCAATATCTGAGGCTCTTAGAGTCCCATTGCCTGCAGTCCTGTGCTTACAGGAAAAAAATCCCACAAAAATAAAGGGTAAGTTTCTCATGGCAAGGCTGGATGATTTGCAAGGTTTTTCCAAGAATTCCTCCAAGAAAACCCAGGGAAAACTAATGGTAGAAATCATCTTGTGCAATTTTAACAACTAACTTTGAAGCACCTAAGTCTAGCCTTTATGAGCAGTGGAGAGAGATCCAGCACTTCCAGATGGTGATTCATTTAATCCTTAAATAAATCTTCTGTTCTCCTTTATCATCCTTTGGAGGTGCCTGTTTCTCTTTATTGACTCTGAATGAAGCCTTGGTGTCATTCTAAGCCTTAGAAAACTAACTTTCAGGTAGCTCAAATTGGGCAAGATTCACCCAGATACAAAAACAATAATAATCTCAGTTTAAATACAAACATTCCTACTTTTAAATCAACATTTACCTTTTTTAATGATCAGAATCAGGAACATATTGAGTAGCTACTTCTTTGCCATCTTGTTACAGAAAATAAATCTCATTCCACAATTTTCTAACAAAGCTTTTGTCCATTAACAATAGAAATTGTTCAGTTGATTTCAGAAAGCAAGGGGTCCATATTTTTAGCAGATACTTGAAGTCTGAAGAATACGTCCTACTAAATTATAACTATTCCGAGGCAGATCAAATTATTAAATACTGCATAAGTCATTCTCTCAATACTTTTCAATATAAATGATTTATGTTACAATTAGTAATTTGACCTATTGTAAAACTTTTTTGTTTCCCGTAGGGCAGTAAGACTTTAATTTGCAATAACCATTCAGCAAATACCGTGTAACTCAACTGGAAAAAACAGTGATAATATGGTGAGTCACAGTGCCCCAAATCTCAAGGTCAATCAATAAACGACCAAGGCAGGAGCTGTTCCTGCCACCCTGCTGGAACAAAAAGTAGAGCGCCCACTCTGTGATGTTTCTATGCACTGGATATAAGGAGCTCTGGAAGCAACGTATGTCACAGGTGTGGAGGAATCATATGCTGAAGTATTTCAACCAAACCAGAACAACAGCCCTGTAGGATAACTACCATTAGCAAGTGTATGTACCACTTGCTACAGCTACAGAACTTCAAAATCCCTCCTTTTCTGTGCACTAGGGGAAAGAGGAGGAACAGAGGAAAGAAACAATCTGTGTTACAGCAGGCCAAGGCAGCATGATAAAACAATATTAACAGCTATGGCAGTACAAAGTGTACAGTAACAGAACACAGAAGTATACAGACAAGTTCAAAAAATGAGCAATCAATTTGCTCAAAGACATCATGGTGAAAATAACATCAAGTCAACAGTATGTCTTAAATATACAGAATAACCTGAATCTCAATTCTAACAACGAGAGAGAGTGCGAGTGCAAGACAGAAAGACAAATTAAGAATACAGTACAGTTGCCATAAACTGTATTACTATTCTAACAGAACAAAGAGGTCACTATAAAGACTTACTTAAAAACTTACTTTAGACCTACTACAGAATTCAGCATTTTGAACACGTACATTATAACAAAGGTTGGTAGCATTGCCTATTACAAAGAATGTTCTTATTAGAAAACTCCATTTTTTAGTTACTTCAATTTTATCATTTGGATGCAAGTTTTCCATGCTGAGTATCTGATTTAGTCATATTTCCCAAGGAATATTTTAACCTTTACATTTCAGAACCATTTGCATCTGAAAAAAACTTTTTATGCTCAAAACTTACTATGGCCTCTTCTTTGAGAGAGGCCATTGCCATCCCTACAGAAGTCCACTCTGAAGCCTATAAAAACTGTATTTATTAACATTTAAATTTCCTCTCCCCATCTTCCCACACACTAATCACAGGTGGCTTAAATGCTTGAGGTCTGGAAAATAATCTTCCTCTTTCAGACTTGACTGGGTTATAAAATCCATAGAAAGATGTGCACTGCCTTTCTCCATTGTAAAAGAAAAAACCATGACTAAATCATAAATAAGGATAAAAAAATTATGTTCTTAATATGTCTACTTGCATTTCTTTCCTATTGCACTGTGTGCAATAATCCCCAAATTTCCCCTAGGTAAGTTTAAAGCTTCCTCAATACAAAATCTACAACTATTTCTCCCCCACCTTCGGGGTCATTTTTAACATTAGCATAAGAAAGCAAAAAGTCTTTGGACTTACTCGGAAGTAGTCACTGCAGGCTGCAAGGACTGCTTTATGCGCGTGGAATTTCTGCTCTTCAGCAATAAGGGTGATATCACAAAGTATGCCGTCGCTTCTTTGCTGGTTCAGGGCTGCCAAGACAGCATCATTATGAGAGCTGGACTGGCAAAGCCTCTGACCTGTCAACATTTCCTGAACACTGGAAACGGAAAAAGGGAGGGGGGGGGGGAAGGTGAAAGATTTTATCAACAACTGTAGGAAAGAAATAGATTTTATCAGCAGAATGTAAGAGCTTTTTGCAAGACAAGACTGTTCAGCAATTCTGGAAAAGAAAAAGAGTCAAAAATTCTCTCAGACAAAAACTAAAATTGATTCATTAGTGAAAAGGAGCATATACATATGTAACTAGTCCTACTAAAAAGGACAACCTTTAGTCTTAGGTGGCCTATTTAAGTTTGATCCTTGCACACTGTTTGCCATTCTCTTACCTGAGTTTTTCAAAAGCCAAGACCAAGACATCAATTCTGGAAGAAGGATGTCCAAAGTGGAGTTACAGAGGAACAGCTATTATATCTGCATTTCACCCTCTCTTTAATTGCTTTTGGCTTCACATATGGACATACTCTACACTTGCTAAAGAAGAAACCCAAACCATTTTTTCTTAGTTGTTCTGTTTGTGGAATCCCACTTATATTTTAATTGACAATTATTAGGAAATGCAATCTTTTAAAATACAAGGGAGTTATTTCTAACAATTATTTCCCTTCTGTAATTTCTATAATAAATTGACTAAATCAAACTAAGCTATATTATTTTAGTCAGGCAATGTCACAGGTTCAACTTGCTGTACTAAAAAATAAGAAGATAAAACTAATAAAATTGTATTTTTTATGCAGCTTTCCTCATCACCAACAATAAAGAACCTGAAATCAAAGGTTAACTGTCAGTTTTATTACCAATTCATGGAGAACTGCAGAATAAACCCTGAAGTTTCCCCGTTCTTTATTAACTGGAACAACAGGGGAGGGTTCTAAGGAAGCTGAGACTATAACAAAACTGGAAGATTAACTGTGCAAGCGTAATAATCTAATTATATTTAAACCTGTTTTCTCTTTATATACATTTTTATTAGCCTCCCTACCAGTGCTGTGAACCAAGTCCTTCATTCCTCTTGCTTTTGTCACAGTCATCCAGAGATGAAAGCATTTCATTTTGTGTCAAATGACTATTTCATTCAATAGAAAACAGACTGGAGGGACAAGGCAGAACCATAATTTTGATGAAAATAAAACCATTATTTTTAAATTCATCTTAAAAATTTCTCAATTTCAAATTTCTCTATTTCAAAACCCTTTTTTTCAATTCAATGACCAAACTGAAATAAAAACCACAACTGTCTTCACCTTTTATCATAACAACATATGTAGAATGTACACCCAGACAAGGCAGTTTAAACAGATTTTAAGAATGAGAAAGCACTGATTTATCAAACATTATTTGGCTACTTTGTCCCTAAACTGTCAGTGCTCAACAGCTACAAAATCCAAGGAATTCCTGATCCTCTTCTGGTGCTAAAGCATGGCTGGGAAAAGACGACTGGAGTGGAAGGACATTTTGCCCCAGCAATATTATCCAGATCTCCAAGCTCCCAAATCAGCCCATGAGTGTTAACTACTCTGTAAAACAGAAACTGCCAGCATATCAGATTAGTGGAAAGTTCTGCAGAAGAGTAACTGGATGAATAAGTTTTGCTCAGTGTTTTGCATGAAAGTGCTCCCAGAAACTAAAAACTATAAACACCAATTTCTCTGCCGAGACAATGGGCAATACAAATAAAGGAAAAGGGCTAGACTAGCAGCTACGTATGGGTGATTAAGACCCCACAAGAGGGAAAGAGAAAGAATGGGAGATTCTGTAAGGCTGAAAGATGTGTTTGGAGAGAATACTTAGAAACCATTTCACAGAACGGGAAAGAACACTCTATGTCCTGAATATTGGAACGCTCTACACATCAAAAATGATCACTAGGCACCAGCTGCATGATTGCAAAATGCCAATTGCTTCCACAATCAAAAATTCCAAGTATAGACAAGGGCATAAAGAAGATGACATATGAAGGGATTAGAAGACCTAAATCGATCACAGGTGTCCCAGGTATACTTCCCTTTGCTTTCTTTTTGCCATTCATCTCCAGTAATCTCTTGCAGGTTATAGCATAGAAACGTACTAATATGAATAGCTAACGAACAAAATCACTAGTTTCACATTTTTAGTATCTGTTAACTGATGCTTTGGTAAACATCATGCTAAAAGTGAATGACATTCTGCACGCTACAGAGTACCATACCTGAGACACCTCTCAGATGGCATCCTTCAGTTTTGCTCTTCTGAATATCAAAGTTTATAATCCTGTAGAGAAAGCAGCAAGCATTCCAGCTAGAGAGACAGAAAGGAGAGGCACATTAAAATTCAAGGCATACACAGCCTCAGCCTTAAAGATCAATACTTTCAGGAGGTGTAATTCAAGAGCAACTTTTTCCAATTCATCTGTTTCTGAAGACAGAACATAAAGTTTCACATTCAGCTATATTCAGCTATATTGGCTAGATTGATTGTAGCCTGAAAGTGGTCTTTCCTCTAGTCTTTTTTAGGAGATCACACCCCACCATTCGAACGTCCTGCACCTACTACCCTTGAGGTATCTCTCTTTTCTGCAAACTCAAGGACACGTTTTACTTAAACAGGGTGGAAGAGCAGTGAGGGAAATATCTTCCCATCAAACCAATTTGAAGAGCAGGCCACAGGTATCTGTTCATATTTGCTTACTTCCCTGAATAATACAGCTATACGATCTTACATCTCTTACAGTGCCAGCTCACAGGCCTTTCTGGGCTCCAAGAGGTTTGCCATGCACCTAAACTCATGCTTTGACTATATTATTTTTTCCTAAAAACACAACTAAAAACGAGGATTACCGTATACTCCAAAACACAGCTCCCTCTTCTCCCTAGCAATATCCTTGATTTACTAACCAGTGCTTTGACCAAATACCACTGACAACCCGGGTATAAACAAACCTTTCAGCAAATACAAACAGTATGATCAGATCTGTTAACTCTATAGGATTTTTTTAAGGTAAAGTATTAAAATCACTGTATCAATGAACCTACACTACTTAAGTAATGGCTACTGAAGGTAGCTTTTGCAACAAAGAGGATGCTTTAACAGAATTATTTCCAAAAGTTGTCAAACTATTACAGATACCACACAGTGATCTCCCAGTACCTTACTAAGTCATGACAGAACTTTTTCTTCTCTTCTGGCTGATGTGTGGGTTCCTGTAAAAGCAGTTACCTCTAATGCAAGCTTTTCCTTCTGCTTCCAGATTAAAGTGATGCCCCCATTCCAGGTGCTATCAGTGGCTTTTACCAAGCTCAATGCCGAAACAGCACAAGCATCTCTTTGTAGTGTTACTAAGCAAATTAACAAAAAAGGCAAACAATCTAGTTCTTTGCTTATGTTAATTTGTTCTTAATTCTGCCCCCTAATCTTATACTGACTGGTAGTTTTACTTTGAAATCAGCTGTGTTTATTTCAGGGACACAAAAATAGATGTGTGAAGGGAAGGCAGAATTGAGTCATTAGCCATTCACAAGGAAACAAACAATCAAGTAACCCGCACAAAAGGAACATTAATCACAGTTCCTGTTCTCTGGATTACAATTCTCCATTATACAGACAAAACTACAGTTATTGCTTGCCAGAAAGGCACAGTGACATCTACCTTTCTCCAAGCACTGTCAACTTGCACGACAGCAGTAGAAGGACTGAACAAACCACACGTGAGCTACAATTTTTAGAGGATTTTAACTTTGTTTAGACAGATTTTTCAGAAAGACAACAGAAGAAACATTCCTGAGAATTCTCTGTAGATTTCACGTCCTTGCTCTAAGACCCAGAGGAAATAACAGCCACTCAACCCAGATACAACTGTGGGTTTAGGTTAGGTGAAATGTAATTTTTCTCCATTTCATTCTCAAAAATGGTGGCTTCAAAAATTTCAGTCTGGGACAGGCACCTGGCATAGAAAACCACAGCCTGAACAGCTGAAGTGTCCAAAGAAATAAATTATTGGAAACTGGGTTGTATGGCAAAGTGTTAAGATACTCTCATTACTGACATAACAGCCAGCATAGCTGACACATGACATTTTGGCCTCATACGTCAGGTATAAAAGAAAAACAGATTTCAATAGAAAACATCAAAACAAAGTATGCTACTTTGGCTGCTTATTTAAACCATAYGTGGATTATTTAATACAACTCACTGTCAACAAAACGTGACAATACAATGAAGTGTGAAGAATGGAAAAGTTCCCATATTTTTTCCCCTCTCTTTCGAAAGACTGTATGATGAGCAAAGGGGTGAGCTCACTGAGGAACTAGGCCAATAATTCAGCTGGATGCTCAGCAGACTGATGCAGGCATGCAGTGATTCCCAACATATATCCAGAACATTTTCACTCTTGCCATCAACTCAGTTTTCTAGTTGTTAATATTAAGACAACTTCACTGTATCCTGTAAAAACAGATAAACATAGTAGATTGTTAGCAGTCCAAGTGCTAACAACTAATGCACCAAATGCATTTGCTGATCAATGTACCTGCTATTGCACATACCCGGATGTGGTCAAAGCAACATCTGGGAGGCTGAAACAGGCTTCTAAGTTCAACCTTTGCATCAATACCAAGAAGAGAGACCCAACAGTTAACTTGACTGGTATACATTAACATTTTAACTACGTCCATAAACAGCATAAGTCCTATGCTAGAACTTCTAACACAGAACTAATATCCATAGCTACTACACTATTATGACATCTACATAAACGATGACGTTATCCACACTGGCACAAAGAATCCTCCGGCGCAGTCCTTCAGAATATCTGATAAATATACCTGCATACTAATATATAACATATATCTAATACGTACACAAAATATACCTGCACAAGTATAAAGAACAAAGTGCCTTGGTTTTCTAGTCACTGTCTACGTCTAAGCAATCCACTTCCACGTTGTGTTTGAACAAAATGATTTCTAGCAATCTCAGGGAAACAGAACTTAGTACTTTATAAAGAATGAAGCCAGAAAGCCATTCTTCTGCTGAGTACTCAAGTTCAGAGTAAGAAAAATCTCTTTGTTGACCCTGATAACATTTTCAAGTGGCTTTCAGCAAGATTTGCCAAAAGATGTCTAGAAGCTGCCTTGTTCCTTCCACGCTGTTCGGCCTGTTTTCATGCCGTTCTACAATCAGATCCATAGGCACCTCCACACACAGGCCTAACTGGGCCACTGAGTACAGACAGCATACTAAATATTTTCTCTCAATTTCTTTCCCCCTCATGATCCAGAACTGGTACTACCAGAAACACAGCAAAACGAACTGTTAAACTTCTCCATACACACTATCCTGAATTTCAGCAGGCCAAACTCCTTCCTACTCATCAAGGCACAGTAAAAACAGGCATTCATGTATCTATTAACTCTCCTGAAAGAAGTGGAGCCCACTTCACACTTTTATAAACATGACAATGAAAAACTTTATTAAAGTTTTCCTCCTTATCTTTTCCAATCTGCTAATTCTTTAAGTCAAGAGATGTCAAACAGTCTTGGTATTACTGGATGCAGCTGGGGAATCCTACACCAGCCAGAGGCCAGCCTCAGTAGGGAAGAAATTTAAGCTTTCTCTGATCTTCTCAAGAGCTCCAAACTCTCTGACCCACAAAAAACAAGCAGTGAAAGAAAATGGGAGAAGTAGTAGAAGGGCCAAGATCTGAAGGGGAAAATGCTCCTTCTAAACAGCTATTGCATCTGCTTTTAGGAAACAAAATATCCGAACAGTTCGATATTGAGTTCCCTGTTTTTTGTTCCCAGACAAATCCATCTTTTCTAAATTTTGCCATATAGGCTTTCTCCTGCCAAGTGCTAGTGGAGCATGCCTCAACATTTTCTACCAAGACCAAACAGAACAAACAAACAAACAAACAAACAAACATGCTAGAGGATACTATACCAACTTGCAAATCATTTGATCAATTCTGCATAGTTCTGTTTTAGAAATATTGCATTATTTATTGCAGCTCAAAAGTTTTAGTCACTGGAGATTCTGGTGTATTTATTCGTGCAAAGGAGATCAGCACCTCCACCTGTCACATGGATACACTGAGCTAAGTCCCCACCAAAGTATTACTTCATATACAAGCCACACACAGGCCAAGTACAGTCAGGGGCACATAAGCACCACCTGTGTACCACCACTCAGTACCACATTCAGTATTTCTCTTAATTATATTGTTTTAACATCAGTATCATGGACAACACAGTAATCTAATAATTATTTGAGAGGCATCTGCCACTGCAGGTGGTGCAAAGATTCCACTGAACTTTCAAGTTTATACAAAATCCAGTTTTTCCAGAAGTTCTTATCAATTCAGTGTTAGATGCAGACAGGTAATATTTAGATTGAAAGAGCAGTCTCCAAAGATTACAGTACACTTCTGAAATAAGTCATAGGTGGGCTGCAAAATTGCTCTGGTTTGCCTATAGATAAGAATGTTTAACTCAGATTTATAGGTCCTGCACTACCTATCTGGCTGGAGAATAGTGGCCTAGACTTCAGGTACCTTCAACAAGAATTCTACCTTTGCACTTCTTTTAAATCCAGAATTTTCCACTCTCAGGTACCAAAAGCCTTCATATCAAGAGCTTAATTTTCTAGTTAGCTAGATCTATTTTCTTTATGTAAACTAACTTCCATTGGTACATAAGAGAATTCTGTGTGTTATAATGTTTAAAACAGACTATTGTCTTTCTATTTGACTACGTTCGATAATTAAATCGATTTAAAAGATTAGTTTATCAATTTAAGAATAAGACTTTTGGTTTAAATGGAAAACTGTAATTCCACCTAAATCCTTCTGTTCTAGTGACCTATTCCATTACATCGGACAGATTAACAGGAAAAAATACAGGCCAAACAACAAACATTAACTAGATCTTAGGTTTGAGATACACTCTAAGTTTTCCATTAAATGTTTTTGCATATTATTCCTTTGAGACACCTGATTCTTACAAGTCTATGAGGAAGACTTCTAACTGCTGGTCCTATTATATTTCAATTTAAAAAGATTTCCAATTGTTTCATTAATACATTCTTATCCAAAAAGAGTGCAAAAAATTTACAGTTTGCAAACAAAAACCCATCAATGATGTAGTAAGCATTGAAAAAGCTTAACTATAGTCTGCGGAGCAGGAGGGACAGGGGTTGGGGAGAGGAGACCTGTAGTTTTCCTGGAAAGCACTATACATCTCGGAATTTCAAAGATACGCAAGTCAAAAGAAATCACACTGTTCATGCAAATGAAGCGTCCAATTTAACAAAACAGTGTTTGTTCTGTGGCAGCCTCATGAAACGTCAGTCTTTTTATATATTCTTCCTCAGCATTATGAAGCAGCAGAGCAAAAACAGTTTGATGTTCAAGAAATCATGAAGCAATAGGCCACTTTACTGCATCCATAGTATATTGTCAAGCTGTGCTTCTTCTCTAAATTAGCAGTGTAGCTCAAGAATTATTTGTCCAAGGGTTTAAAAAAAAAAAAATCCACAACTATTTGCTCATTTAAGCACTATTTCCTCCCTTAATTTAATTGACTATAAAATTGTTTTAGAAATACTAAACAAAGCAATTTATTTCCAGCAAGTATTTACTGGTGGAACACGTGTCCTTCTCAGAAAAAACTCCCATTCATTTAAATTAGTTTAATCTTAAGGAGTCAATAGCACATTCAAGGTTTACACAGAAGGCATCCAAGGCAACTGGAATGAGAGAATTTCAGTTACACTTGGGACTGTCATAATTGTATTTTTTTTGCATCAATGAGGGAAATGAAATACAGGAAAGAAAGTACTTCTGATTAAATCTCAAAACTACATGACAGCAGAATAGGAACTGGATTAAGGCATGGGGGGAGGAGATAGAAATCAAAACAAAACTCATATGTAGTCTGGTTTATTGTTGAAAATAATTTTCATGTGCAAAATTCACTATTTTTCCCTCCAATTAAATAATAAGCTTTTTTCAGATCACATAACCAATATTACAGAGGCATTTAAGCCACAGTTCAGATCACCACAGAATTAATTCTGTGCATGAACTCTGCCTTTTAGATTTGGGGCCTAAGAAACTAATTTTTTTTTCTAATTGTTTTGTCTTACAAAAGCATAAATTATTCATAATAGAAACCACAGTCTACTAATAATGCCTGAAAACATCCACATTTTTTCTATTTAATTCAAGCTTATATGAAATAAATATCACGTGGGAAGGTTCTTCAGTAATTTTTCATGTTTGTTTTATTTACATAACAACTGAGTTACAATCAGTCTTAATGTGATCTCATTTACGGAATATGATATAAACATTTTTTGTTGATAAGTGAGAAATTAAGTGATTTGAAAATCCAGATTTTAAATGTGTTATTACAAAAATAAAATAGTGTTTGACAAAAAAAATGAGTTCTCTCTCTACTAAGGTAATTACACCTTAGGCAGCAGTTATTAAATTATTCCCCCCTCCTGAGATGCTCATTCCTTCCATGCCCTCCCTGCACTGTGTCAGCAAAACCGTTTGCACAGCTGTTCAATGAAACAGAGCAAAGAACCACTACTTAAGTTGTGCATTCAAACACTCAAACTAGGAAATAACGGGCGTAACTCCTTGTATAATATTAGTTTTACACACTGTGCATTCACCATGTGCTCTGAATGAGACAGCTATCCTGCTCAGTCGGAGGAAGGGAAAAAGAGAAAAGCCAGTATGTGTTTAGGGACTTTTCATTAAGAGGTGGCTGAAGAAAGGGGACTGCTGCCTACCTGGAAGCCAGAAAACTCCCTTTTAAAGAAGCTGTATTATTTGTGGGCTTCAGCCATTTACAGAAGAAGGACTCTCTCCCACCTGCATTGGGCTGCTCCTTCCTCCAAGCCCTTTGCTGCCCTCTGAGCTGCCTTTGCAGCAATCTGCACATTCCCGAAACTTCGAAAAACGATGAAAAGCATTTTGAGGAAATCAAAACGTGACAACTTTTCAGAGTTCAGCCTAATACAATTTTCAGGATGTACCAAAAAAAGGCACTTTGGAAGCCAGAATGGATTTTCTTCTGCAAACAAGGCCAGTGTCAGAGCTCCTTTTAAAGACAGGTTCAAAACCTGCAAAGGAACTGATGTCTGTTTTCCTTAAAGAAATAATAGCAAGAGGACACAACACACACAATTTGAGCAAAATCTCCTTGCAGTTGCTGAGATCCCCGCAGCGATCGTACACAAGTCTTCACTGGGACCACACGCTGCATACCTGCTCCGTAACGATCCGCGCTAGGAGGAAGGTAGTGGAGCAGACTGCTGAGAACCTTTTGGAGCACCTCCAAGTGGAATGAAGCAGCTTTTGCTTCGCTCCCCCGAGGTGGCCCCTACTTTTTACTTTGGATTGAGAAAACAGGGCATTTTTATCTATTTCCACATTATCCAAAAAGAATGCTGCCCTTCAACAATCAGTTTTAAAATCATTCAAACCAGCTAGCAAAAACCCAAGGATTTAAGCCAAGGTTTTAATCACATTTCATATGTCTAGTTTTAGTTATCTTCCTAAACAGAAGTTGAGCCTCACTTGCCAGTGACTAATAAGAAAAATACTGATTTGTAAAACTTCCCACTAAATGTGATTTTTTCTTCTTAAATGAGTACAGATAATGCACCTTTCCAGTTTGCAATTATTTCATTTAGATACATTTATGAAGATTCTTAATTCTGCCTCTTAAATTATGTTAGAAAATGGTGAATGAACATTACTTTTCTTAAATTTGCAATGCTTCAAACTAAATTAGATAGAAACTTATTAAAATTCACATACACATAATTTAGTTAACAAGACTACAAATGCTGAATAAACAAAGGATTCAAAATAGATTTTGCATTTTCTATTAACAAAGTGGTGTCTCTATTTTATAAATCAGAATCATTTTTTCTAAACACCAGACGGTCACAAATTTAAAAACAGTAAGTCTCTTACTCTCATGTGGGAAACTAAAAATGAGCTGGGAGAAAAAAATGCAAGAAAAATTAGTTATCTTTCTTCCCTCAAAGTCATTCTTTCTTAAAATGTACTTTTTAAGTATTAAAAAACAATTCCACTCAAAGCATGCTTTTTACTTTAAGTTGAAAAATGGTAAAGTAATAATAATAATATACACTAGGTATGAAATGAACAGGGAGCAGAAGCATCATGTTACTCTTTCCTGTAGAGCAGCAAAATTTTGAACTAGATGCATCATGAAGATAAAGCATTTGGACTCCATGAAATGTTATTTTCCCCTAATTTCAAATAGATGGTTTAAATTTCGCCTTCATACAGTCTTAAGTCTTTATTTAAAAAGAAAATGAGGCATTTAAAAAGCCATCAGAAGTACACTACATACATTTCCTCACAGAATGAGTTCACAGCATGTCCTGAAAGACCCCGTCATGGGTTCAGAATAAGAAAATTAAAATATATCCATGGCAATTTTATGTCCTACTTTAGATCCTTATGGAGTTGCTGGTTTTGTCTTTAAAGTATTCTGGCTTTAAATAAGTCAGAATAAATCAGTCTTTCAAACCAAACTTAACTCTCTCCCACAATAAAAACTGTTAAGTCTCTTCAGAAACAAAACTATCTATGCTTACTGTTCACAGACAATGCAGCACAGCATTATTTTCTAATCCTTATCAGAGCCCTGCTAAATTAATTTGTGGAAAGAGTAATATTCGACAAGTTAAAAAAAAAGTCTGATTGCAAACTCACTCTTCTCAGTAGGTTAACACACTTTCCCCCCTTTCCCAGGTGACACCGCTTGCCCCTTTTTCCTCTAATGTCTTTGAGAATCCAAAGATTAGTATTTAATTGCATACAGAGATTTCCAAGAATGTCATGACTGTGAGGAAAACTCCGCAACTGCCTAAAGTTGGCAGTGAAACCATAACTCAAGCTCAACTACAAGTTTCTCACAGAACCTTCACCTATAATTTAGTGCCTGAAGATGGTGGCTTCCCAGAGAAAACATTCATAATATCGGAAAAAGAAAAAAAAAATCTTTAAGATTTAAAGAAAACTGCATGCCAAGGGAGAAAGGAGGGCAGGGGAGAACAATTGCATTTGTTTGGAAAAATAGGAGCCAGGCATAAAGCAACCAAGAAAATATTCAGCAAAAGCAATACTAAAATAAAAACACAGTAAGAAAAAAAAAAAAAAAGTGTTATACTTCTGATTAGTTATAAGCTATTCTCTTGCCAGACTGGACAGGTCATCACTTACCTGCAGACTATCAACTACACTCAATCAGAAAGGTGATGTTTATTGTCCATCACTACCACAGTACCACCTGACTTTACAAACCATTAAGATAAACTACAAGGGTAAAGGATGTATGAGCAGAACCATAATTTTATATCTATAACCGTATGTATATTTTCCCTATGTACATCAACATTCAGATTTTTTTTTTTCTGAAGATACAAAGGAGTGCAAGGTTGTTGGTCACCTGGTAACTTGAGGCATATTTTATATGTTCTACCATTTAAGCAGGAGGTTGTGGTGGTCTGTTGATAAAACTGTATGCAACCATGTAACTGAACGCAGTATCTTACTGCACATGAACAAGGAAAGAGAACTGCAGTTCCACTGGAAACCACATATTCCGAATTTGCTGACTTTCAAGAACTCACTTGTTTCCAAGATGTGTGTATATTGTTTAACATTTTTATTTTTAAAAATAAAAGATCTATTGTATACAACTGTAATAACCACACTTTTGTGCACTATCAGCTTAATTTTTCAGAGCCATTCACTATTGCTATCATTTAAACTACAGTATCAATTATGTCACCTGGCAAAAGGGGAAAGCCATTCCTTACATACAGTTGACCCACGTGTCATGGTTGGGAGAACAATACTATAATTTCATTTCTCACCCTTCTGAAGGCCAGGCAACAAATATGCAAAGCACTCTCAAAGTGAATTATCTAAACCAGACATCGTGTCCACAGTCATTATGAAGGGTCAGGATGCAAGCTTTCTGGCATTTTTAGTTTTAATGCACACTGCTGCTGGCACAATCCTAACCCCTCAGTTACTTTGCCAAGGATGTTTTCTGTAGCTTTCCCATAAAGCTCAAGAAAAGACAGAAGGACTTTTAAGTATTTTGTAATTCATTTTTCATTTGGAATTTAATTTGTAATAAGTTTCATTGGTCACAAAAAATTCTCTTCTCCAACCCAAGCACTTTCCTTCTGGGAAATTTGATAAATTTGTTGCAAAATGTGGAAGACTTCTCTAAATGAGGTCAGAATGATTTATAACGGAGAGTAACTGAAACTTAACTGTAGAGAGCATAATTATTCCTCCTGATAACTAGAGAAACCAACACAGAAATGGACACACAAGAATGAATTGTGTTCTGAAATGTTATCAACTTTCAGTGCCACAAATGAACCTTGATTTTTAACCATAACAAACATCAAGATGTTTTGAGTACAGCAATCATCCTTTCTTAGAGCAGTGAGAGTCAAAAATACGAGTATGCTTTTGAAACCATTTAAATTCTCATATATTTACAGCAGACAGGGGTATACAGGATTGTAGATTGTCCAGACTCTTGGCAATTAGTTTACGTGAACTTTTACGTTTTAGACCTGTTTGAAGTAAAAAATAATCATACTTTCTGCTTAAAACCAGATTAAAATGCTAAGTAAATAATAAATGATTGCTGGTTAGCAGTCAACCTTGTGTAACCAAGTATGAGAAGATTTATTAACCTACAGCATTTGCGGTGAATATATTTATTTATTTCAATAAAAGCATAGAGAGCTGAGACTTATCTATGGGGCTTACAACACTCCTTCAACTTTTTCCACAAAAGAGCATTCATTAAGTTTAAAAGAAGACTATAGGTACTAGCAGATGTTACTACATGCACCTTCTTAGAATGACCTTCGCTAGCCACAGGGTGGCAGAACTATATTTCAAGATAATTTATACATCCAGGAGTCACTTTAGAATATTTCAAGGAGTTCTCCTCCCCTCCCCAGCATAATTACAACAGCATAAAATATTTGTCATATGTTCAGTGTGTGCTTTCAACATTAGGAATTAAGAAAAGCCTGCTTTTATCCAATGCTTGAAATGAACTGGGTACGTAAGAGAACTTATTAGCATTTCTCAGAACATCAAACAAATATTGCAACAGGACAGAGAGAGGCTTCATGGTTCCATTCTGACCATTATTCGTGTAATACAGTAACTGATCACACACTAGCTGCTATCAGTTTTACTTTATATTCATTCAACCAGCATGAAATCTTGCATATACATTAACAAGTCAAAGGAAACCCTAATAACTTCTTCATTGAAAGTGGAAATTTTAGATAATTCCACCATATCCATCTTCGGTAGGGAGGAAAGCTTCATCAGTATTAGTAAATTTAACAGTGTGAGGGCAGGTTTCCTTGTCCGTAAAGTCAACTAGCCCACATCCGGTCTCTCACAGTCTCCAAAATAATGCGACCTATCTAAACTGACAATTGGGAAAGATCACTAACTCCCAAACCACACGTGGAAATTTTGGGGGAGAGTACTAGATAGTTTAGAGCAAGACCTTGCCAGGGACTGTTTTAAACAGCCTATCAATACAAACACCCAAGTTTCAAATTCTGGCCTGGAAAGGGTACTGTCAAACTTACCAGCACAGACACGGCTTTTGAATCCCCTTCATGAAACACAACACGACTTCTTGCAAGAACATTCAAAGTTCTAGCAAACTCTTAGCATATGAATCATCTTGAGCAGTTTTGTAAGTGGGTTTATCTCTGTTTGTCTATTTTGTCTTCCATAAAATACATGTTTCCTGGGGGGGTGGGGGGGGGAGTGCACCAGTTACTAATATAAAAATAAGTGTTTCAAATACATCACTGGAAAATGTTTTGTTAATGTAAGCACTGCTACTTTAAAACATGCTTTGTACAAAGTTAAAATTTTCAGTTGAGTCAAGAACAGAACAGGGCACTCAATCTTGCTTTATTACAGAGCTTTTTGGTTTATTATTTCAACAGGAAAAATAATTTGCCAGTTTAATATTAAGGTTCAGAATTCTGCTTTGGAAGAAGGAAAGTCGCCTTCCAGTCCGTCGTGATTTAACTGGCTTACCAACTATTTCACAGGTCTTTAATGTAAGAAAACAAACTTACTTGGAAATATCTTTCTGGAGAGATAAGAGGGCATCAAAGATTTTGGCAGCTTTCAGTAACTTGGACATCCATCTTGATGAAACAGAGCTGGACCAGGCCAGGGCAGCTGGAAGATGAGCAGTCAGGGAAGGAAAGGATAACAACCACTGGAAGTTGGTGATGAAGACAGGGCAAGATGGCTGTGGTTTTGTTTCCTTTTTCCTCTTTTCTAAAGGGTGAGGGGAAGCTGGTGGAATAGTGCACAATACTAGAATCAGAGAATTATCTGCGCGAAATAGAGGAAAAGGGATAGATTTGTGTATGGCAAAATCCCAGGAACAGAGGCCAGATGCCATGCAAGGAGACTGTATGTTCAGTTCAGCAGTGAAGACTAGAAAGGCACAGAGAAGACAGACAAAGGAGCCAAGGACAGGGAAGATCCTAGACTCAAACCAGCATGTGACAAAAACATCAGATTTAGAAAAAAGCAACCAAAAGAATCAACGTCCGTTGAAGCCCACTCCGTCTAGATTTTGGAATAGACATCAAGATCACCAGGTTTCACTTCTTCTTTGTGGAGAAGCATCTCCAGAACACCCGCCTTCGCTTTTTGCTGACTATATTGCATTATAAGGGATAATACCTGACAGTAGTATGTTCACTGAGGCAGCATAGCTCAGTGTTAGTGGTTCCAACCATACTGCTACCCTATGTGGTCAGTATAATTCTTCCAAATTGTTCTTCTCTTTTTTTTAATCTGTTAAAGTCTTAAAAGTTATATGCCCAGGAAGTAAAGAGTACTAAAAAAGTCAAAAAACTAAGCACGCCAGTGACCAATTAAGAAGTTGTCTATGATGTTCTTATTACAGGAAAAGACACAGGTATTTCTAATTCCAACACTTCTGAACATTGGGATTTTTTTTTTTAATCTTAGTGGAATTCTTTTAACATGGCTTTTATTTTTGTGAAAAATAAAACCAATAGGGTAAAAAATATTGGCAACAAAAGGAAAGGAAATCCCGCTCCCGCAGGACCCTTTTTCCATACTTAAAATATACCCCAAATTCTACAAACCTGGTTAGTACCATTGCAAAAAAAACTCTTGAATTACACTGAGGCCACTTACTATTGAGCTGTAAGCTTCTTTAAGTACAAAAAGAATTTTCACACATAGCTCTTAGTGCCATTCACTAAGTGATTTATAATCTTAAGAAGGTGTGACAGGACCCTAAGTTAACTGGTGTTTTGAGGTGGATCCATCCAAACTTTTTCCTTACAATGAACTTCAAGTGACCAAAACACTTTTAAACTGAAAAGCCATATGAAAAGCCACATTTGATATTCAAGAAGAATTCCAGTTTGAAAGAGAAAATCCAAATTAACTAGATATTTAGAACAAATAAAAGATATATAAATAAATTCTGCCCACTGTGTTTGGTAGTGGAGAGGAGGGGGAAGGTTGCCCACCTCCAAGCTTTGTTGCAGACTACTTGGGGTTTTCTTGATTGCAGTAAGTTCTGCAGTCATCTCTGCTTTTTGAGAAGTTTCTCTTTCAGTCACATAGAGCCTGACAGGCATCTGCTCCCTCCTCCTCTCAGCAGTCTCTCACAGTCTCTCTCCTGCACCAAAAGTTCACAGCTCCTTGCTGCCATTCTCCTCTCCTGCCAGCCCCATCTTCCGGGGGAGGTTCTCCCTCCAACATGCTCATTTGTTCCTAGGAAGGAATGATCTCCTTTGCCATCTTCCATTTGTCCCACATACTAATTAGATACCGTCTCTTCCATGATGGAAAGAGATTTACTTACTATCCACAGTAAGGGGCAGAAAGAGTTTTTCTCCAGGAGTTTTTTTTCCTCCAATTTGTGGCAGGCTCTGTCCCAATTATTACTATTTAATTTGATGTGATATATTTCAAAGAGACATAATCTGACAGGACCTACAGGACAGATTGACATCCGAATTTATTTCTTTCCACGAGAAAGAGGCAGTTGTGAGGATTTGCAAAGGATTCTTCAAACATCAGTTACATACACACACGAAGAGGAACACACTGACACTGCCATAGTTAAACATGCAGGGAACCATGCTTATCGTTAAGAAAAAGGCTATAAGACCTTATCAGAGGGAAGATGATATAGCAGAGATGTACGTCGCATCTTTAATACTGCTGGCTGCATAGCAGTTACTGTCCCACAAAATAGTGATGTGGGGCATGCAAAATCTGAATTTTAGAACTTGTACAGCTACATCTGCAGCAGCAACTCTTCTCTCAGCTCCCTTTTTCAGGGCTCACAGTCTACCTGAACTGCACTCTTTTTATTCCAAGCTTTCATTAAACGATCCAAAAGTTTCATTCAGAAGTGTTGTAAGCACCATGGTTACAGATTAACAAAGCACTAAGCCCATGTCATTCTGGAAGGACGCTGGTTACCCTAGCTACAATCCCTCACTTGTTATCCCTCTGACTGATGGCCTCTCCCAGCCCTTCACTCCATTTTACACTGCCTTCTGCAGATCAAAAAAAGCTTTTATTGTTTAGAGGAAAATTAAATTTCCATCATCTTCACTAATCTTTTGCTGTAGCCCATTTTATTTTTTTATATTCACTGCCTATAATATATTTACACAGTTATTACCTCTGAAACATTAACTGGCTAAGCCAGAAAAGAACACAGAAAAGTGTGATCTGGGAGGGGGGAAGTAGCATGGAGGAGTTTGGAAGGATTTTTTGCACCCCAAAGCCAAAAGTATGCAGGAGCTTCATCACATACACAGAGCTGTAAAGTTAAAATTGGACAAAGAAAACAGAAGACGACAGATTGGACCAAGACAGAAAACTTACTACACCAATCAAAGAAGAAAGAGGTCTCCAAACCATGACAGAGAAGAGAAAATCTTTCTCTTAACTCAGGAGGGGTATCAAGGTGTAGATTTACTGGAGGAACTAACTGTACCTTTTCCCTACTCTCCGGGAGTACAGGCTGCTATCGTGTGAGAGCTTCTGAAGCATTAACACAGTTGGGAATGGTACGGTATCCATGCCATGCAAGGGGAAGTTGTGGTTCACAGATCTACCGGAAACACAAAGAAAAACATCAGGGCACCAAACCTCTCATCAAGGAAAAGAGCTGGATACTCTGCCCAAGTTGATGGTAGAGCCAGCATGGTCTTTTCCTCTAGGAATTCATCTGGACCCTTTACCTGGCTTTGTACAAGACAGCTAGACTGTGTTTCAGTCCAGCTACCTAGAAAGCGTCCCATACTGGCCACTGTCATTAACACCCAGTATCAACCAGCAAACAGAAGTCCCCCTCCCAGAGCAGAAAGGATATATAAGGGAGGGAGGGGAGGTGGCAGGTAATAAAATCTTAGAAGACTCATTTTGAAGATGTGTATGATGCATCTTATAGTGCAAGTTATATCTTTGACAATATGCTTTAAGAAACTCACTTTAAGGTAATACCTTGCACTAAAGTATAAGATCACTCCAATTAAGCTCCATCAATTAGGCTCTTAGAAAACATTCCAGTTCTTGTTTGCAGACGTCAAATATCAATGTACTCTAATCTTTCTCGGAGACGATTCTACAATTCATACTTAAAATCCTTTGGATATATACAGATTTCAAGACAGACTGCATGGTTCAATGGATTTTTTGCAAAACCTGCATAAATTCACAAATCATAAATTGACTATTATTAGCTGTTGACACATTTGGCAGCCAAAAAAAAAAAGCCAGTTATAATGACAAGTCTAAAAACTGCATCACCTTCCACCACATCTCAGCAATAGCCTCGTCTCAATAATGGAAATGGATGCAAACTCCCAGTGAATGTAGAGATGTCACAAAATATATCCATTTAGGGTTCTCCAGTTGCACCAGCTCTGCTTTTAGACTGACCAAGCAAGAAAAGGTACACTCAAATCTCCTATTGCTTAATACTTGTAAACCAGACTGTAGGAAAAAAAACCTTGTATTACAACCCTGTTTTCAAAATGCCAATTCAACACTGTGGGCCCAACTCCCAGGACAAGGTCTCCCTATTCCTCAGGGCAACCCCCTCATCAGTGGATTACAGGTTCCTGTTCTTGCTCACTCTCCTTCTGACCCAAATTTTGCATTATTCGTGGGACAACGAGCCACATCAGCAGGAAGGAATGGAGAATTCTCCCACTTGTCTCTGGACCTGTCTCTAGCCTGACAGTTATTTTATACTCTTCCTATGAGAGGAGAGGTATGGGTTTGAATTCCCATCACACCAAGGAAGATTGAACTAAGATCCATTATTAGGTGAGTGCTATATGAACAACTCTGGGATTATTAAATAAAACCAGAAGACGCATTTTAAAAGAAAGAGGTAAACCAATTTCTTCTTTTGTGAAACAACTTGATGCCTACATTTGTAAGCAGATCGTGAATCTCAGCACCCATGAAAGACTTAGTAAAGCCACAGTTAAGTGCTTACTTCCAGAAGAGGGAGGCATTTTAGAAACACACATCTTGATTTTTTTTATATCAGTTCTCAGACATTCTGTTCTCTTCATACACATGCAAGCGACTTTTCACTTGTTGAGAATGCTTGTTCTTAAGCATCTATCAATACCCAGGAACTGAACTGGAAACCTCAGCATTTCTGTAGGGTTTGTGAATACCACTCCTGGTACCAAAACCTAAAATGCTTTGTGGAGGTGGTCCTAAATGCCTAACTGAAGTTTCTGAACTGCATTCCAAGCACTAGAAGCCTATTAGGCCTGGGGAAGCTAAAGAATGCCAAGCATAATTCCTTGCAAACCTCTGGAGCTAAGATTCTGCAGGGGCAACACCTATATACCTGACATTGTGAAAAATATAATTTAAGAGACTCTAGTAGCATTTATTCCTAACTAGTATTTTTTTTTCTAATTATAAGGACATTTCCATTTTTTGTTAAAAATCACTGAATGCTAGAAATAGCCACTTCTAACTCAAATTAAAACCCTGCCTCTTCTATAACTTTAAATAAAATTTAGCTTTTTTTATACTTAAATGCTGGATAGCAACCCTTACCAAAAGTTGAGGTCTTAGATTTCTTTGGTAAAATACCAAACAGCTACCAATGTTAGCTGGTAACCTCCAAAACTAATTCTACTGCAATTAAAAAACAAACAACCCCCCCMCACACACACATAAGTTTAGTAAGTATTGTGTGTGGGTAAAAACATTCACTTTGAGACCACAGACTCATTAACAGGTAATACTCACATACGTTTAACAGCAAAATAGTATCTTTTCCATTAATTCAAATAAGTATAATTTTAAGGTAGCAGGTCAAAAAAACCTACCTACATCATTTGAACTTCAATCAGTGAAAACTCAAGTTAAAGTTTAGCCATTAATGTTAACTTTAGAAAACTGTAAGTTAATATGAATTACTGAATCCAGCTTCCCAGTGATGGGCGAGTGAAGAGTTAACAGGACTGAAGTTTGTCAATTGATATGCAGAAGAACTGATAGCACAAGAGCTGACTGCGCAAAGCTGTTGAACAGAGGACTTAACAGGACTAAAGTSGTCTACCAACCGATAYGYGCAAGGACTGATATGCGCAAGGCTGCRGAATGGCAGCACTAACAAGACTGAAGAGGTCTGCCACCTGGAATCCSCACGGACCCCCGGGGAGGGGAGAAGCAATACGGAGGTGTTGTGGTCTTGCCTCGCTAGCAGGGTCCTCCCAAGCAGACAAACAGACAGTCCTGTGATTGTGAAACACGCAAAAACTCAGCAAAAGCAGTGTTTGCCCAGAGCCCCAGCCGTATAAAAAGAGACTTGGGAGCTAGGAGAGTTTGAGCAGGGACGGGAACGTGACCTGATCATCCTCTCCGGCTGGACCTGAGTATCCCCCCCTCCCCTTTTCCTGGGACGCTGGCTTAAGGTAACTCCTCGAGGTTGAGAGTCCTCTCACTAGGAGAGTGAACAAGAAAGCTTTCAAGTAGGGATAAGCAGTGCTTCCAATTAATAACGCAGTAATCGACGGTTTCAGGTTATCCTTTCTAAATTAGTAACTGATGGTTTTGTGTTATCCTTCCTAAATTAGTAATCGCATTATTTTAATGGATGTTACTAATCCAAGAACTTGTGTGAGGAAATAAACATCTTTTTTATTATTATTATATTACTGTCTCAGTTGTTGCTATTGAACCTTCATAGCATGACAGTGTGACACCCAGCTCAGATCCTAAATGGCCTACCTGTGAACTGAGATCTGAGCTGGCTAGGAAGGATTCTCTTCAACTCCGGAACTACAAACACACATTAAGATAAGCATGTCTACTGCCTTACTACTGCAGAACCCCCCTTGGTTTGTGTGACTCTCTGTGGTAGAGAAGATTATGAATATATGGTATGTATGCAAGAACATACTAGCCCCATATGCCCTATTTATCTCATATTTCAATCTTCTGGGACAGTTCTATCTCTTTAAAAGAGCAGAAGAGAGCAAAAATGGCAAATTCTATCAAAACTATATAGCATGTATGTGCCTGCAAGCACCTCAAAACTGGATCCTACCAGCTTCTCCTGGAGCACATGTGTGAATTGTAGCCTTTCTATTTACCACACCAGTCTAAGAATCCTCTGAACTCCTGGCTAGAATTAATATTGATCCAAAGCAAGTGCACTGTAATACTAAAAAATGATTTTGCCATATGCAAGAACAAGTTGGGGTTCTGGGGTATTTTTGGATAGGAAAACTCAGTAGAAATTTTGTTGCAATTTGCATGAGATTTGATGATTATTTCACTTCACAAAAATAATGCTTTGTAAGCCATACATGTGTGGTACTAACTTTTTTCCCTTAAATTAAGCTCAGTCAAGAGCTTCATTCAGTTGATTATATACAAACATCTGTTGTCATTTCACACCTCCTACAGTAACTAAGACATCTCCCAGGGTGGAGGGGAGATGACATAAGATGTTAAAGACAACCAGTCGCTTCTATAGATCAGCAGCTAGATGCTTGGCAGGCTAATGCAGTATCTCAAATGGCACTAGATATCCTTGTTTATGCAACTGAATTGAGCCCTTGAAAAGGCAAAAGCATTTATTTTATATAACTTAAGTTTAATGAGTACTTTTTCTAGAAATTCTCTGATAGAATTTCATCACTCAAGAACAAGAACTGCTAAACAATAAAAGCATCTTGCACACTAGCTCAAGAATCACAAAGACTTTCCCTTTTAAATAACAATGCTGCCAAGTCAAAGGACAGGAAGCAATTCAGAGCATTTCAGAATTGAGCTATATTGAGGGCCTTCTTGAAAGAGAATTTTGCTAAGTTCTGATGGCAGGGAAAGCTGCTGCAAATACTGAATATTCTGAATTAACCCCCAAAATTCTGAGTATCCATTAACTTACAGAAAGTACATCCTACCATTTACTTCAGGTCAAACCTTGCTATCATCAAATTCATCAACAGTTTGATCAAGGTCATTCATGAGAACCACACTAAATTCACAGTTTAACAGTTTGTAATTCTTTCAGTCATTTTATGGTAACATTTCATAGCACACTAGTAGAAATGCTACTGTATAATTTGTAAAAACTAATGAAATATTAATGCTAGATCACTCCTCCACATGCAGCTAGGCATATGCCTAGCTACTGGCAAGCAGATCTCCAAGGGTATGTAAGTGTAAAGCATTCCCACTAGTGATGAAAAAAAGGAGGAAATTAAATCTTGCTTAACCACTCACAGTTTAATGATCTTGCAGGTAAAAGCGGTGGAGCGCCTCATGAAGTGGGAGAAGTTGCTAAACTTCTGCCTTACACCTAGGATTTCAGCATGCAGCAGGCCTTCAGGTTTGGATGTACACAGGAAGAACTGGAAGAGGCAGGCAGCAAGCAAGCCACAGCTGGGCAAAGTCACTGGAGAAGACACACTTCACCCAGCATCAAATCAATGGTGTTTAACGCACAGCCAACTTAGAGGTTACATTTTCCTATGGGGATGCTTCAAGATAGGGTTCCTGTCGGGCTTGGCAGACACCTCTACCAAAGCCACACTACCAGGCAGGGAAGGAATTCAAAAGAAGGGAAATCATGAATTTTAGATTGGTGAACAGTAGCCTTCAGTCTCTTATATCCCAGAAGACGCTGAAAGTTTTCCTGAATATGGCAATACCAAAACTCCACAAGAGAGCCTGTAGAGGTTTCTTCCCTCAGATCTTTTCCCCAAGGATACATTTAAGGAATCTAAATCTGAAAGACACATGATCTTCTGAACAGTTCAGAGCATACAGTTAGTACTCTTACATTATACAGTCTTTTTTCATATAGTTATTAGGCCTTTTTTTTAAGCAGAAGGAATTTATACTGAAAGTCTCAACTGACTAGATCTTATGCTGTTAATTGTTTTAACAGTGCATTTTATTTTATTCACAAAGATCTCACATTAGCATTTTTAATTATTTAAAACACATTAAATATTGCTGGTATCAGCATGATCAGAGATTATCTTCTTAATAATCATTCTTGTTGAAGTGTAAAGCATTTGATTCCAGCTGCTATGAACTTTTACACAAGCAAAAGCAACTTTTGCTGACATAAAAGGGAGAATCCACTTCAGAAGGGAATAAGGACCAAATTAAACTGCACACACACACCCAAAACCAAAACTATTTTACATAGTATTTTTGATTTGCAAGACATTTCCTAAGCTTTAGCTAAAAAGACAAACATTCTAAAAATATTTACTTACTTTACCTACGACAGGTTTAGTCATTCCAAAATCCTTGTATAAAACAGCAATAAATATTTCCCCCAAAGTACTTTTTTTTAAACCAGTTTTTAAAGAAAACTTCTAATTAGATTAACTTGGCACAAGTTAACAAGTTTAAATAAACAGCTTCCAAGTCCCTACCATAACCTATTCTATGTGTTCAGCACACGACATGACAAATACCTAACATCTGACTTTAATTTTGAAGTCCACAGATGTCAGTCTCCCAATTTTTTTTTTTTTTGTAGAGATGATACTGGATTTTTTTGTTGTTAATTGTGTTTGTTCCACATACTTCTTGTTATTCACTATTCACTTACATTTAATAACAACAACGATGATGAGGATGAAATGATGCAAAAATAGGTTTGAAAGACACTTCTCTGCTTTGCAGCACCTTACTCTCTGATCTGGCAGCACTGCTAGTCTGGAAGCAGACAGAAGCTGTTGCATCCCCACCATGACTAGCCTTGTGGCATACTCATTTGGTCATACAACTCTCACATTATGCTTGAACAACAAACCCAAGCTTTTACCTCTGTATTTGTCCTGATTCTGAGACAGCCAAACAAAGGCTCTTCCCACCTACTTTCAGTAAGAGTACAAACTACAGACTAACTAAAACTAAAAGCAATCTTATCTTAATAAGCAATCTTATCTTAATATGTTAATGAAATTCAATCAATAAAACTCAATCAGCAAGGTCAGCCTTCTGCAAGGTAACTTGAAGCCAGACTCAACAATAGTGCTGGCAATTGAATATTTCCTCAATTTTCCATTATAAAAGTATTACGTAAGTATTTAGAATCCATTTCTCACAGACACTAAATAAAATTCCTGGATCTGGACTGGAATTTACCACTCCACAATTCCTAAAACTTTGTCATCTCATCTACATTCAACATAGCCCATCACAAAGCCTTGCTGAGACGTCCAAGTAGTTTCTCAACATGCAAACCACACAGAACACTACTAACAATACTGTTCCCCATAGTGCTTGCCACTTTGTTCAGAGCTAAGTTGGTATTTCTATGCAGCACAGCCTTGTGCCTCCTAAGGGTATGTTTATATGAAAGGTTTCATCCCTCCTGTAAAACAGGTTATATTTCTTTTTCCTACCATCACAGTCACAAAATCATCTAATCTATGGCTCCAGTCTTCCAAGCTGTTTGGTTCCAGTGGAGCCATACAGCCAAAAGATTCTCTGTTTGTGAAGATCCCAAAATGGCTTGAGATAGGTTTCTGCTCCATGGAGAGAATGAGTAAGAAAAAGAAGGGGGGGGGGGGGGTCACATATGCGACTGCATGAAAACAGTCAATCTGAGTTATCAGCTAGGAATGTACTCTGACATGACACAGTCACAAAAACTAGAACATCAATATAAATATTGAATAAATATCCTGAAGCTGGGATTTGAAGTCATTTAACAAACTAATTTACTACCACTTAAAACAACCCTCTCAGATACACAAATCTATCCTTCAGCTGCACCACTGGAAACATTCTGCTCATCTGAATACTGGCTACCAACATCATTTTGTGCAGTAATATTAGACTGAAAATTATGAAAGTCTGAAATATGCCAAGAATACAAAATAATATGAAGTAAAAAATAACCCAACTGATTTTAAATACTAAAATAAAAGATTTCCTTGTATGAAATGATTTGTAAGAAATGCTTTAGCAAACTGCAATATTATAAATAATTAGTAACACACTCTGAACACATAAAAGATGATCTTGGAAACACCTTGGGGTGATTCAGAAGACTTCTTGCACAGTTAAATGCTGCAGTTGAAGTTTTTCACCTTTCTCTGAGGACAGAGTTGGTCAGAATCATTGCATTTGGTTTCCTGAGATGATCTGAAGACTGCAAACAGAAGAACATGAATGGTTCCTGAACTTTGTCCCAGGTTTGCAAACAAGGTTTTTCAAGACTCAGAAATAACTTGCTCCTTTTTGGGCACAGTCTCTTCCTACTTTTGTAAACCATCAGGAACAGCTCATCTTTTATTTGTTTTCAGTTCATCACAGAACTGCAGTTTGTTATGATTGCTCTCTCCTACACAAAAGCTGGTCATGATTTTCAAACACCCTTCTGTTTATTTATGGTAAGCTGCAGTGAAAACATTTGCTTACTTCATTTCAGTGAAAGAAACTGGTAAATAAAAACACTAATTTAATACCTTTTATTGCTCACTAATTAAAAAAAAAAACACTAGGCACACAAGGTCAACATTTCTTCCTCTAGTAGGCATATATTCACAAATGGGCAAAGCAATCAGCTGCTGTTGTTTCTGAAACAAGTACAAGAAGTTCAGCAGCAATATTGCCTTACAGTATTTCTTTGATTTCCTGATCTGGCTTAGAATATGTACAGATTTCTGTGGGGCTGCTTTTTATTTTTATTTTTTAATTTTTTCTTAAAGTTAATCAATGTTGGGATCTAGTTCACAGTACACCTCCATGAACAGCGGTGCCAGCACAACAGAAGGGCAACACGCTGCTGCAGGAGAGCAGGTGGATCAGAAGTATCTTAAGCTGGTATTGCTGCAGAGCCTTTTGTATCATCAAACCATGACACAAAGGTAAGTAAAAACTGAATCACAACTTTTATTCAGTCATCACCTGTCTATCCAGAGGAGGAGCATGAAGGATCATAAATCCATTAGATCATATATTTCATGTTGGGAGAAACACTGTTTCTTCCGACAGAGTTAAAAAATATGTGCATACCATACAGATGAATACAGACAAAATAAACTTAACTGAGACATGACATGGGGGGCTTTGGAATTTTTGTTTGTTTTTTGTTTTTTAATAAATGGCTCTGAATTTACAGTTGTCAAGATTTTCTTTTCCTTTATTTGGGCACAAGCCTCTGCTTCAAAGACAACCCCCTAAAAAGAAGATCTTCCAACTTTAATCTTTCTTAATCTCTGAACTTTAAGTAGGATCAAAAATATAATTAGAAAGGAAACAGAAGACAAGTTTTTAGATGTACATGCCTTCTTCAGGTCTAAATAGAAGAAGCACTTGTGGAAGCCTTGTCCTTGTTTCTCCCTACCACATACTGTATCAACTGGCTTCATC
>NW_020447808.1:1559404-1567184 GCF_003343035.1 Apteryx rowi
CCCCCCCAAAAGCCCCACCAAAGCAAACACTCTTCTCTCCCACCCCAAGCTTCATTTCTCTTGTAGCTTTAGATCACCACAGCTACGCTAACACTTTCTTCTTAAACACAATTTTTTTCTTGCATGTTCAAGGGATGGTCTGGTTTTCTATGGCCTACTTGGTAATCACATTGCAATACCTCCCACCTAGCCTAAAGAACAAATAGGCCAGAAACTAGAGGTACAACCTATGAAAATTCACTCCTTTGGGTTTCTAACAACAATTTTAAATACTCACCAAACACAGACCAATTAAGAGAGATGACAGCAATGGGTAAATTGTAGAAATATAATGTATAATTCACAGAAACAAACTGTGTCATTGAAGACACTTCCACTCCCCTTCCGTGTGCCCCGTGCTCTACCACAGGTAATTGCCCTAGAATGCAGACACTGCTTTTGCCTCCACCGTCCCATTGGGATTAGAGCACAAACACATTCACTGGTAGCTGAAAGTCCTACAGACACCCCATGACAGTGCCCATAACCAGCTGAGATGCATGTATGTGCCCTATTCTACCAGCTCTACTACATGAGCAGAGCAGGGAGGTGGAAAGCTGGAGGTGTTTGTGTTTTAAACCACCACAAACCACAATTGATAAGGCAAGGCTATTAGAGACCTAATTCTCTTCACTTATCCAGCAACATGACTAAAGCAATGCAAGTTCAACAGTGCAAAGAGTTGCTTATAATGAGCAGGGACCATGAATTCATACAGCCCATTTAGCAGTTTTCCTCCCTTTAATATTCCTTAGAGCTGCACTTTGCCAGATTTGGAATCCTATGGAAATATGAACAGCTGCAAGAAGTATACGTTGTACTGGTTTTGTGCATTACTTGTCCTTGTCTTTGATAATGCTCTTCTGTCCTATCCAAAAATCTGTAGTATGGAAAGAGACCCCATAAAGCACCTAATAAAACAGATCTGATCCAAAGGTCTTGAAGAAAGTAATAAAATCAAACAGCATGCTTCAAACTGAATATATGCTTGAGGGCCCAATCACAAGAGAGCTTCACACATTAGAAGACCAGCCCTGGCTACAGAAACATTCTGGAATTTGACTTGCTTGCTGTAAAGCTCCCATTTCTGTTCCACTTCCATTCATATTTCTCCTCATCTTCCAAAGGTACACAAAGCATATCCAGTCCTTTATTATTTATAATTCTGTAGCTCCTATGTTTTTGCACTTCTAACAGTGACCCTGTTCAGGGATGAAGCATATACATGAAAAGTATGAAATTACACAGTGGTATCTCATCGTTCTAATTTCCTAAGCACTTTCCCAGTAAGCAAGTTCATCAGCCATATTTGTCTGCAAAACTCATCACAGACTGCAAGGGTATTTTAACATAACCACACAGAGCATGAGCAGTAGGGGTATGGCACACTCTCCAACGCACTATGCACTCCTGATCCACTAAGACCCTCCCACAAAGCAGTTCTCTTTCCTTCCTGTTTGTTTGCCTGGGTTTTCTTCTGAAGGAGAGAAAAAGTGGAAGTTGAACTAAGGAATATACCTGACCCACAGCACAGATCCTGTTATTCCCCTGAAGAGATTCCATGCTTCAGTTCAACCTATAGCCCTTGATATCTACTTAGATCAAAGTCACAGTTCTCTTCTGGAAACTTCATCTCAGTTCTTTTTTCTTGTACACAGCTAAAATAAAGGCCCCTTTGATTGAGAGGAGGTTTTCAAAACTAAGTATCATACAGAAGATACAAGACACATGCGAATGATGTATCCCCTCAAAAAGAGAATCCTTTTATTTGCTGTTATCGCTTTAAAGACACCATTATTTTCAAGTTTGTATCAGATGGGGGGGGGGGGGAATGTATCCAAAGCCTATCACTGCTTACGATTTTAGCTGTTTGGAAAACACGTTTAGTACCAATTTTGGTAATAGGCTTTCCAAAAAAAAAAACTGAAAAGAATGCATTCTAAATATCCTGATATTACCTTTACAGGTTTTATCTGATTTGTCTTGATAAGCCAGGTAGAGTTCTAGTCTACCTGACTAAGAGCAATAGCCCTTTTATTTCACCTGAAGTGAACCCCGATGGAAAATGTTTCACACATAATACGGCCATAAACTTGTTCATGTCCACTTCACAATTCTTTATTAATCTGAGCAATACTGTTTTTCCTTGAACAATCAGGTGTGGGGGGGGTTGTTTGTTTGTTTTGGTTTTGGTTTAGTTTTTTTTAGAAACTATACAGGACAGAAATCTATCAACTCTTATCAACTCAGCAGAAATGGACCTCAACCATTCCTAGCTGTGATATCTGCACAGCAGAAGCCCTCCATTGTCCAAAGTTGTGATGTCGACAATTTATTTCAAGTGTATCCTTACTGAACAGTGCAATGAAAGACTAATTCTAGAGGTATAAAGGGATTAGAAAAATTTAAAGTGTTTAGACTACCAGGGAAAACACACACACACACACACACTTACATTTTAAAGAAATTTCCTAAGTCATCACAACTCAGGAAAAACACAACAGTAAATCAGGCTATAACATCACCTCCTCTATACTGTTAGAACCACTATACATACAAAATCATTTCTGTGGGGAAAAATAAAGACAGACAGTTGCAGAAAAGGACAGCCTTCAGAACACATTGATAGATCAAATTACATTTAAAGTATTTTCCCCTATATAAAGCTCATTCTGTACAATTAAAGGTTTTCTTCCCCATTTAGTACAGCATATTGCTATAGAAATTTTGGCACAGAACAGATTCTCCATTTACATAATTGTTCAGAGTAGTCACATAATGTAAAGAAAAATTATACATATTTTCAAGTATTACTGATGTTCTGAAAGCCTCCGATTTATTTTACTCATAAATATTCTATTGTTTTCTCATTACACATTTCAGTTTCATGGGCAAGACTGATGAGACCAAGTCAATAGCTTCACAATGGCATGTATGTAAATAGAGTCTGAATGGCACTCATAACTGAGACTTTTTTTGGAATGACACCTTTCATTTTTCAAACCAACGGAGAGACATTTTCAAGAGTTAGACATGTACGTACGTGGATAAAGAGACATCAGTTACTACTCAACTTCCACAGAGCATTTGCCCTTTGAGTGATTTAATTCTCCACTGACAGTGTGGAGCCCAAAAGATACCCTAGTTCAGCTTATACGTGCAAAACCTCTGCTCCTGAAAAAGGAAGCCAAACATTAATCATCCACAGAAAGCCTGGTAAAAGACCTCAACATCAAAACTTAGCTATGTCCAAGTGTCCCATAGTCACAAGGACAATTAAAATACAAATCTTCCCCCACTGATAAAATCTTGACAAAAACCAATTTTCTAGTTCTATTCTTAGCCAGACTGCTCAGCAGAAAACAGCACAGAGTTCCTCCCTGAGCGCTAGAAATTACAAAGACTGTGTCCAAGACTACAGAGTAGCACCTGGCCACAACAGGTTGCAGCTCCGTTCCAGCCTACAAAAGATGTTTCCTTTCTACAACTGCCAGGCAGATTGAGGGTGGCCAGTCCAGGTGGGAACACTCAGAACGAAGAGTTTCAAAACATTCATGGTCTCCCAGCTTAAACTGCCAAACTCCATCACCATCTTCAAATCTTCCATCACCAAACTTCAACACCACTTCACTTTCTCCTCTCGAAACTACCTCCTAGACCTGCTTGATGTCCTTGGAATTTCTTCATGGATTCAGCAGGAATGTCCCTCAGCAGATTCTCTCCTAAGTTTCGTTTTAACTTGAAGATAATGATTGCTTAAGGCCTAAAATTCGATCAGAGGCAAAACCAACCCAGGAGTCGACACAGCAAAAAAAAGTTAGGAGGAAAAAAAAAAAGAAGTGAAAAGTATCTGTTCTTTAATCTGCTTCAGAGATCACAATTTGACAATGAAAATTCAAAAATCCAACAGAAATCAAGTTAGCAAAAGCCTGTAGAACAAAAGAAGTAATTGTGTGTACTCATCTACAAGGAAGCACTCTTTCAAATACTTAAGCATATAGAGCAACAGAAGTAGTGTCAAAGCTCATTTGGTCTCCTAAGTGGTCAAAATGTCAACAAAAATCAGAAAGCAAAGAGTTGAAGACTTAGAGAAATTGCTACATTAAGAACCCTACGGATCTATTCCTATTCAGTAGAATTCTGAGATGATTCAAGAAACCAGGGAGACACACTACCAAGACCAGTCAGCAGTGTCTGTGTGTGCATGTATGTGTGTGCATGTATGTACATGTACCCTCAGGCTTCTAAAAATGGAATAATTTGCTAGGAAAACTTCTATAATTTTCACCCTCTAGGTACTATTCCTCTGACTGTCTCCAAAGGAGCAAGGAACACAATTTCAGAAGCACAACAGATTTAAACAGATTAAAAAGATAGAACAACTATTAAAAAAAAATTTTTTTTGGGGGGGGGGGTCTTTCCCAATCAGTTCTGGAGTAGTCTGGAGTCCTCAGAGCAGAGAACACACTGCAAGTGCTGTATGAAAGTCTAGACAGATGAGAAACCTAAGGATAATCCCCTATACTAACAAGAACTAAAGTGAGACAACTGCATGTTTACCATAGGTGAGCATAATTATAGCGTATAACATTTATGCTTGGTCAGTTGCTTTCGATAACACTGTCAACTGTTCTCACCTGAGTCTTTAAATTAATTTCATTTTTCACTTCATCCAATTCACATTTCTAGTCCAACTTATAGTCATCATTACCCTGTACTAGTGTGGCAATAAATTACTGCCATTATTGGCCATTAAGTCAATCATAGTCTAGTCAGCAGAGTCAATCAAAAGCACCACACCAGTGCCATGGATTTCATACTGAACAGGTTCCTTTTCACTGTGTTGTAGCTCATTTCACACTGACATTAACCACCAATCACCACTTCATCAGTGTCAGAAGCTACACTATACCACTATCGGAATTTTTCAGGCATAAGCAGCACATTCTGAATCTTTAAAAAAAAAAAGTGATGGTGAAAATAGACACTTTTTTTTAAGTGAACACTGAATTTTCTCAGGTCAAATCCAGCTCACTTTACTTTGAAAATACCCAGTGAAGAACAGGCCCACACAAGCCTAAATTTTTATTTGCTACAAGTGCTTACACTGCATTTTTTCTTACTGTAAACTGCAAATTTATTGCTCCTCTTAGTACTAAAAAAATGATCAGAAACAGGAAAAAAAAACAACCTCTTTCTTCATGTTATTCTAATTTCTTTGTGTGTTCAAATTCAAATCCTGAGCCAAATTAATTTATAACATGCAGCAATACACAGACTTTTTAAACAGGAATTACCATCTCAAACACAGATGTTCATGCTCTTCTAACAGAGAAGACAGACTCAAGTAAGATTAGAGCTCAGTTAGAAGATGTCAGGCAATCCTGAGCTGGTTATCTGAGGCAAGATTGTACACTTTCTGTTCAGGGCCAGTTTAAGTTCAATCACTTCCAAGCTTGCTTTCAAAAAAATGTCCAGAAATCTCAATTTTGGATAGTCATCTTTACTTTTAGGACATCACATGATTTTATGACAGTCAAGACAAGGCTTAATCCAATTTTCTTTGTGGTTAATATAACATGCTGATCTATAAAGTGTTAAATAGATAACGCCTATTTCCATACTAAAATTTCCTTCCTTATAGGCACTTGTTCTCTCTTGGAACTAAGTGTGCAATATACCTGCAAATCTAACTGGATCATTTTTGAAGCAACCCAGATGCCACTTCCTTCTCCCCGTTTTTGTTTTCTTTTAAACAATGGGAGTACCACTTTGCCCACATCTACCAGGCCAATAGCTGCCCAAAGGCAAATCTTCTCCATACATGCCAATACAGGAAAAAACAGGGAACCTTTTCTTGTTCCTATGCACAACAGATCGCAATCCTAATGATACTTTAATAAATACTGTAAGCACAAAGATCTTATGCTTGAGAAAGATTAGCTGGTACAACTGCATTATTTTCAGTGTCCTACTAAAACAAGATCTTGTTACTCCATACAGTTGCTCAGACTATCCATACTTACTTTAGTACTTCACACATAACTGCAAAGAGCTTTATGAGTGCTGTCAAATTATTCAGAATCTGAAAAGCACACAAAAGATTAAAGGAGTTCTGGAACATTTTCAATGTTAAGTAAGAATGTCTCTCTAATCATTCGTAAATTTGAATAAAACAAAGATCTTAGTGAGTAGCTACATACTGCTAGATATTTAAGTATTTGTGGTAACCATATTATTGGTTCAGTGCATCATTGCATTTATTTAAAGTTTAGTTAAATAATAAACTTGGTTTTCAGATAAAAACCTCTAACCAATTGCTGAACATCCCTTGGAGGCCTTGCCCTCAGCAACTGCTTCACGTAAGCAGATACCAGAACAAATGGGAATTGGCAAGGTTACAGGAGATCCCCCATGTGCTACAGTTCACAGGATTCTGGCCTCCGAGTCTAATCCTGATCTTTTGATGACTAAAGGAATGTTGTCATTAGCATTTATGCAAGCAAGACCAACCCCAATGTCCTTCTGAAACATTTCTAAGATATCACCCTCTTCCCCCTCCCCCATGAAAACAGATTAATTCATAACAAGCTAAAAATATATTAACACTACTTGCTAAGACCAATACCTGTACTTTAACCCTCTGTGCTTTTTTTAAATTGTAGCTCTATTTCTTCTATATTTTATTGTATTGTATGGTGCCAAGCATACTGCTTCTCAGTGTTCGCATGTGCAGGCTACGTATATCACAGGACTCTGCTGCAGACTGTGGAGCCAACTCGGTATGGTCTGCAGTGATGGCCAGGCAGACTTGCAGCAATGAGCCATCTGCAACCTGCACCATTAGAGGAACTCACGAATTTTAGAAGCGTTCCAGATTCAACAAACAGGAAATTTACTGGTGCAGCCGAGAACCAAATCTTTCCCTGCTCTGACCTATGTATTTAACCACCTGAGTAGTACCTTCGAAATCCCTCGGATTGCAGATTTAATATTCCAGCAATTCAGAAGCTGAAAAGTAGCCTAGCTCCCTTTTCCAGGTGGAGGATTTGGCATACTAAAATACCAGAAAGGAGCAAAAGCTTGTTTTTGTCACTCAACAGGGGAGCTGTAAGTCTGGATACAAAAAAAAAACCGCTCTACTGAGTAAGGAGATGCAGCTTCGTGCCGCGTAGACAGCAGAGCCATGTTTTAAGAAACAGCAACAAACCAGCCACCTGGAAACACGCAGCGCCCCCGTCGAGGCGAGCGCGACCTCCGCGCGGCTCCGCAGGCAAGGAGCGCGCAGCGGCGCCGGCGAGCTCAGGACGCCCTCGGGACCTCGGAGCACCCCCAGAGCTGCCCCCAGCTGCGGTTCATCCTCCCCGCCTGGCCGCGTCCTGCCCCGAAGTTGAACTGAGCCGAGACCGCGACGCGGCGGGCCGCCGCCTCTCTGCCGCCGAGGCGGGCGCCGGCGGCGACCGTTACGTGGCCCGTTACCCAGGGACGGTCCGAGGGTCGGCGCTGCTGTTTGAATCGTCTCCGTGGCAACGCGGGAGCGCAGCCCCCTCCCTCCCCGCCGCCGGCCCAGAGGAGGCTTTACCGAAGGCTCCGCCGAGAGACCCGGGCGACCGCGCCGAGGAGCCGCCGCCCGCCCCCGCGCTGCCCCGGCTCGCCCAGCCGCCGGGCCACCGCGTCCCGGTTAGGTAACTGGGGCGGCGGCGGGCGCCTCCTCACGCCCGGCGCCTCGCTCACCTCGCGG
>NW_020447808.1:1567530-1623034 GCF_003343035.1 Apteryx rowi
CGGTCGCTGCCCGCCGCCGCGCCGGAGGCCTGCGGCAGCCGCGGGGAGGGCGGCGAGCTCGCAGGCGGAGCACCTGAGCGGCTCTGGTGGCCGCCGCGGCCGGGCCATCCGTGGGGAGGGCAGGAGCAGGAGGGCTGCCAGGCGGCAGAGATGGGGGAGGAGGGTTTCAGGGACACGAAATAAGGCCGGAGAAAGAAGGGGCAGCTCTGCCGAAGGGCAGGCCCACTGCAGGGTTAGGGCCCTGCAGACTATATTTAGGGTTTTAAAGCATCTATCTGCTTTAAGGGCTTTGATGTGGCTTTTTTAAAATCTCACTGCAAGAGTGCGGAGGGAGACCTCTCAGAGATGAAAACTGCTGCATAATGACATGCTGCAACCCTGAATTTTCTAGATGCTGTCTTTGGAAAGACACAGTATTACCAGCCTTTGCAATGAAGCTCAGTAACACCCAGCACTTTTCTCTCAACCTGGCCTCAAACTGTAGGGGTGGTGTGAGCTCTTCTTTTGCCCCCCAGCCCAACAGATCTCATGGTTGTGAAGAACATTCAGGTTCACACTGTAAGTTCAAAAACCAGAAGAGAATTAGAGCAAAAAAGAAATTCAATGATTATTAAGCCAATCATATAACTGAGCAACACTGGACATTGCTTTAAAATATAAGAGGAAATACTATCTTGAGAATTGTTTGGAGCAGCTCTAGTTTTGAGTAGAGTCCATGTTCTCTTACTGGACCTTTCGAAAGACTCTTTTAGGAGTCAGTTCCTGTTTTCTGATCTGTATGGTTAATACAAAAACTGCCTTCATCTCCAATATACTTTTATATTATATTTTAAATACATATTGCATTAGAGCAGTTCAAGTTTTTTTTTTCAGCTGACAAAGCCCAAAACATTTGTCAGAGTGGGGGCCTTTAGTTAAACCTATTGACAGATGAATTGTTTTACTTTAAGGTGTCCATGAAAGGCATTTAAAAATGCCTCAGTTCCTCATCTGCAGAGTGGATACTGGAAACTAGACAGTTCAGAGGGTGTACAACACAAAATGCTGTATATAATGCATTTTGTGTAGTAACACAAAGCTTCTCTAAGTCAAGTCTCAAGCAGATTGGTACTGATGCAGTGCAATACTAGGCAGAGATACCAAATCGTGTTTCAAAAAAGAGACATAACGACAGGGCTATGCTCGAGTTAATTACCACTGGTTCCATCAGGACCAGTTAACTCGTGCAACACAACACTGTTGAGGCTATATTACTTTTTCTTGAAGAGCTATTTTGATCAGTGTGAGCTTAGGCATGCCCACATCTTGCTGCACTACACAGTGTGAATATGATAAGGGAAGTGATGAGCAGAATCTCCCTATGCTCAGTTTTGCACCACTATAACCAGAAACTTAGCAGGAACTGGAGCGTGGAGCTGCAGGAGGCACAGCATCAGTAGCTGAGGCGAGTGTGTGCAAGGAGCAGGCAGTTGGCAGGAACCTGAGGGGCTGGGAGAGCAACGCAGGACACTCAGAACTTCACCTCTCCCCCAGCAGACTCACACTGAGGCCCAGCCTATAGCAAGTATAATACCCCATCACATCAAATATTTGAAAAACTCACCAGGAATGATACTGTATTTTCTGTGAAAGTCTCTCCTGGAAATCTATAATGAAGAACTTTTTGATCTTCTGAATYCTACTCCTGATGCCGGAGAAAGACTGCAGATGTTTCATGATCCCTGAAACAAGAGAGGTATAAATAATAAAGGCTTGAAAGAAATAATTATACATAACAAAAATTAAGTCTATCAGATGTTGGAAAGGGGTATAGAAGAAAGAACTATTACAGCTACTTATATGAATAAATATTCTTGTCATTCCCACTCTGCTTTTGAGGTGAAAGAAACCACAATAGATGGATAAGAGCTTATTAAAATTGGGAAGCTAAACTTGGTTGATCATGTGGGAAATGAAAATATTGGTCAGTCTAGGGCAGTTGACAAAAGAGCTCACGAAGCTGGAAATATCAACTAGACTGTTCTGACTCCAGGAAGAATTATTACTGCTCTTGTGGAAAGATGCAGGGAATCTAAACTCACAAGAACCCTTCAAGACTCTTTAAGAGGACAAACAAAAACATCAATAATTGCTACAGTTTCTGCTACATCTATAAATCTTGAGGAAACATTGAATATGCTGGAGTATACCCACAGAGCAAAGAACATAATGAACAAACCTGAAGCCAGCCAGAGCTGACAGAAAGAACTCTTGTTAAGGAATATGCTGAAGAGATTGAGCATCTGAACCAAGACCTTACTGCTGCATGAAAAGCAAATGGACTCTGTATTTCCCTTGAAAATTAATGAAGCCCTTAACGGAAAGCTGACAGCTGAGGAAGAACAAATTGCAGAGTATATTGACCTAATCAGTGCCATGGAGGAAGAAGTGAAAAGAATCACTAAACCACTCACAATTAATAAAAAAGAACATGAACAACATAAAACAGATCTGCAAATCAAGGAGAAAGAAACAGAAGAAACACAGAAAGATCTGCAAGAAATCAAGGGTCATCTGGCTGAAGTTCATATATGCTTTCAGTTTTGGAAAACACTGAAGAAAAACTTCATGGCATAGCTAGCAAGCTGCTTAGTACTATTGATACAAAAGATGTATCTGGTCTTCATGCGACACTGGATCATAAGAAGGCTGTTAATCAACACAGTGCTATCACCCAAATACATCTGCAAATGTTCTGTTCAACAAAATACAAGATTCAGTTAGTGAGAACAATTTGAAGCAGGAACAGTTGTTATCTTACACAAATTTTATAGGTGACCTCCTATCCACCAGTTCTTTGGCAGGTAATATCCTTGCATCAGCATCTTTTCCCTCTATTAAAGAACTGGAACCTGAAGTTTCTTATACATCTTAAAAAATACTACAACACGAGACTGTCATTTCATAGTAAAGCTGAGCTTCTGAGGTTGCTTTAGGACCATACATCTAGATTAGGAAGAGCATTAAATAGCTTTACACCAGTGCTGGGAATTTGTCCTCAGGCTAAACTGTCAGTTTCAGAATAACATGAGGAAATATTCTGCTCTGGCTGATGAGATGGAGAGCCATAAAAAGGAAATGAATAATTCCTTTGGAGATTGCCGTCTCACTCTTAAAAAATTACAAGAAGAAACAGCCAGTGTTTTTGCTCTGCTTCAGAATAATTGCAAGAATTTAAAAGAAGAGGAAATGACAAGGCTTGCACATACAAGGGGGACAACTGAATTAATGTCTTTGCTGCAAAGCCAGCTGGACCTGATGGCTCAGGAAACTCGAAAGAACTTAGCTGGTGTGCTGGCAAAAAAAATGGAAGTTTGAAGACCACCATCACTGCCGTGCAAGAAAATATTCACCTGAAAACTACAGGCCTAATCAACAGTACAACTTCTAACCACAACGAATTTATTGCATCTCTAGATAATTTCTCTCCAGAGCTCAGGGACATAAATGGTGAAAACAAGAAGATGCTAAAGGAATCCACTGGCCACTGGAAGCAAATTCTCAACAATCTCACAAATGTGTCTCAGGATACTCATAAATGGAGTGAATTTGTAACTGCTGAAATAGTCAGCTTTACTGATCAGCAGCTGTCCTCCTTCAGCAATGAGAAACAACTTCAGTTTTTACAAAAGGAAATAGAAGGTTTATGGTCGAGGTGGATATTTTGTATTGTGTATCTTGTTCTACGTTAAGTTGCACAGATGTGGTTTGGCACTACCACAGCCTATGAGTAGACTGTACTTTAGACTATTGTCTATCAATAATACAAATACTCTTTTGTGTCCAAAGATACTTAACATATTTCTGGCACTAAAATGAGCTGACGATTTTAAAAGCTTTGGAAGTCACCCATGAGAGCTCTGAACCAACAGCCTATACTGACCTTAAAGAAAGAAAGAAAATGTCATGTTGCTGCCAGCCATGTTCAGACTCTCCACATCCATGCTGTCATTTAGAGGCCTTACATGAATGGCCATGCTAAAAAAAGAATCTGCTTATCAATTTCCAGTATGTGCTCACTAAAAGCCAATCAATAAGTAAGAACTTATTCAAAGAGTGGAATTGTGCTATAGCTATTGGAAGCTGGTAGGTAGATAACAAGCAGTTCTGTATGACAACAGGGAAATAGAATGGATTTATTTATTAGATCTTCTCTCAAGAACAATAGTGAATTGCAGCCCGTGGCATTTACAAAGTGCATGACCGTTAAAGACAGAAAAACTATCCTTAAATCTATAGATATAGATTTAAATCTATCTCTATATAAATATATATATATATAAAATCTATATTTAGATAAAGATTTAAGAATAATTTTTCTGTCTCTTTAATGGTCATGCACTTTAACTTGTCAGGCTCTTTTATGTTATATATATATATATAAAAGCTTATATTGCTACACATATACTCCCTTAGATAATTTTTGTAAGTCTGACTTCAGAGATTGGCATCAGTGTAATTTCTCTATCACTACAACATATGGCAGTCTTCCCTGCTGCCAAAACATGGCCATGTTTCAGCCGCAGGGTACAGCTGAGTTGAAATTAAAATTGAGACTGTTTTCAAACATAGATATAGAATTTTATTTTTCCTCTTTTGACACCCTAATGGAAAAGTAAATTCATAATTTCATCTCTGTGCTCTTACTGGAAGCTCTACAAACACTGCAGTGCCTGGTTATTGATAGTAGAAAAAGAAGAGTTTTATCCGGAGGTGCTAGTAAAGTGTTTTTTCCTTGGAGCTTTTTCTAACATCTAAAATGCTAAACAGTCACTATCTCAAGATATACATCACTCAGCTAATCCATACTGAAAAATTTTCAGTTCAGATCCCAGCATGGATTTGCAAGATTCTGAATCTTATGGTGATTTATGGTAAATTTCCCACATAACCAAAGGTTTTGCAATCTCCGTTCTTGTGCAATCAATGATTCAGTAAACCTTTTCTTCTCAGAGGCTCTTTACAACTTATCCACACTTAACCCATCATTTTCCTCTTAGAATGCTCCTCCTGACTTGCAAAGCTGAAAATAAACCTGTTGTACTAGTACGTGTTATCTCAAGATTCCAAAAGTTAGCCAGAGAAATCCTAGTTACATTTGGTTACTACCACTATCTTGAGTAAAATCATAAAAATACTGAACAGTACACTAAGTTCTGAGCAGTTTGCTCAGCTGAGCATTTCCCATATTACACTGCAGTACCACAAGCATATAAAGCAATTAAATAGAAAAACAGTTCAGCATAAAAAAAAGTATGAAAAATTACTATCTGCAATACTTGTTCTCCAAACTCATAACTAGAGCTAGAAGAAAACCCATAAGCACATGGGTGYGGTAAAACAGGCACCTCAGTTCTGCTTATTGGGTGGAGCCAACAAACACCAACTGCATGACAGTACCTGCTGAAAGCAGCTCAGTAGTCAAAAGTAAAATAGGTAAGGGAGAAACGATTCTCTTCTCTGTAGTAGATATATAAATAGCAGTGTTAACTATAATATCAGAGTTATCTAGGTTAGTGCTTTGACCTGGTTCTTTCATTTAGAACAGATTTAGTCAGATGAGATGACATTCCTTATAGGAAAAAGGAAGCCTCCAGATGGGTAGCAGGGTGGATAAGGTCCTGTTTTGAACTTTGCAATGCTTTCTCTGTACGCATGGTATTCTGAATAGAGTTCTAGATGTAGCACTTAACATTTACATAAAGGAAGAAAAAAGTGAGAGGAAACTATAAAAACAGTTTGCCGAGCAACGTATGTAGCACTGTTGACAGGTAAATTGCTGGCTACTGAAGGTTAAAAATTCTTTTATTCCTCCTCCCTTTTCCAGTTTCTCCCTACTCCCAAAGAAAAATATAGCAGGCTCAATCAGATGCTACTTTAAAAAAAAAAAATCATTCTCAGCTTCTGAACTGTTGAAATCAAATAGTCTGGCATGCTAAATGTGACAATCCACAGCTTTTATTCCCACGAAGTAGGAGGTGTATTTCCAACATCAAACAAGCATATCATACTGCTCGTACTCAGAAGCTGTAGTTGTTCCATTTAGCATGTGGCTGCTGCAAGAGCAGCCAGAGGCTCTCCTGTAGGAGTTCCACAACGAGAGGAAAAGGACCACAGAGTGACCGGCAAAGGAGGAGCAGGGGTAAACACTAGGGCAAAATGGTCATGAAGAGGAAGAGACACCAGTAACTCCTGGAGTGCTTTCCCCAGTGTGGTAGATGAGCCAGTATATATAATGCTTTACTGAGTTTGCTGCAAGCCTTGGCACCATCGCTATGGCTAATAAAAGTCTATGTCTCAGCACTTTGCAGACATTCTGTTTTCAAAGCTAGCATACCTCAGGAACCAGAGCCTTTTCAGATTACTTTTCCTTTAGCATCTTCTAACATTCAGTTTCTTCCTACAATGGAAAGTAGCATGGAGACAGTGAAGATCTGAAAGAATGACTGAATGTTTTGAAGCACTCTTAATTCTGGAATGATAAGATAAACAATCCTCTCCCTATCCATACAGACAAGAAAAGAGAACAAGAGGAATCAGCTATTATCAGCTAGTCTAATACAGTCAAGAAAAGTGGACAAACTTCTGGAGACACAGTCCTTCCACTACCCATCTAGGTTGCATAAAATCAGCCTAGAGTTTTCCTCATAGAAAACACTGACTACCAGAGTTTATATGAAATGCTTCCCTTCTCTGGTGCTAACACATTTCCTTTACTTGTGATCCCCAGTTCAGGACTGCCTCATAAGGAGAGGTGTTAACTAAATCTCTAGGATTCAGGCACTTCACAGACTCTGGATGTGCCCTCTAGGAACATATTTGAAAGAGCTAAACAGGGCTCATTCTAGAGTGATCAGAGAATATGCCAGTCCCATTAGGTTGGGAGATAAAAGATGAATGACAGTGGCATGATGAACAATCATCTAGACAAAAATAAAAGCTGCATTTTGCAAGGAATCCTGCATTTCTAGTGCATAGTGCACACTATAGAGGAAGGCAGTCTTTGTCCCCTAGGCTAGAATATGAGACATTGTTCAATCTGTTTCATGTAGGCTCTTCATATAGTCAAGGATAAAAGGCAGACCCTTAGTACATCAGCACACCTCTCTTCATTGACAAAATAGGAAACATAACATCCCTAAGTTTGCCACTGAAGTCTTGTAACTCCTCAGCTACTTTCTGGATCTTGATATATGTACTAAGCTGCTTACTCATCCTCTTAAACTCTGGGGTATCTGAGAAATAATAGGGTGAAATAGATGTCTATGGGATTAAGCAGCAGTTGAATATTGGCTTTCAGGGTCACCATTCTGGACTTACCTACATTCCACCATATCACTCATTTAGGTCCCTAAATCCTTTCTTATAGTTGATTCTTGGTCTTTTACAGCTGTGCCTGTATTTGTCACCATGTAAAAACTGCATAAAAGTACTTTCCTACCTCTAGGGTTTTGTAAAATTGAACATACAGAAATCACAAGGACCACAGTAGCAGAGTAATGTAAGTGTCTTAGAAGTAGAAAGACTGTATGTTTTTTATCAGAGTAACCTGAAGTGGAAAACATAGCTTGTACTCTCATGATTCTGCTTGTTAATGTTTAGGCTTTTACGTTATTACGAAAGAATTGAAAATACGACCTGACTAGGATACAGGCAAGTCTAAGTCCTGATTCCAACTTAAAATGTTTTGCTGGGATTGCAGAAAAATAATCATAAAATTTAGCATGACTGTTCCAAAAAATGGTACTGTAATTGCATTATACCAGAGGCAAAAAGCTATTTATTGGAACATTTTGTTTTGCTTACAACATAAATGGCATGGGTAGCATCACAGTATATRGCTGTGCTGTTAAATCTTCAATTTTTAGGCTAATCTTACTGAACTTGTACTGAAGCAGAGGCCTGCTCACACAGTTACTAACAGCATCTGAATATGACTGCAGTATGTAACACTATGGACAGAGACAGTAATAGAGGTTTATCTGTATGGATGCAGGTTGCATGTGCTAACTGGCCTGAGGGCCAAAGAAAGCTCCTTGACCTATTTGATTTGGTAAGATAGATAACCCCATTATAAGCTGACTCAGGTTTTCAGGCAGAAAACTTTGATTAAAAAAAAAAAAAAAAGTGAATGGTTTTCTGCAGGGGCAGGGAGTTGAGCTGGCTTACCATGCAGCCAGATAAGCCCTACTGCAAGGGGATTGAGGGGTGGCTAGTAGCAGAAGAGGAACTCTCCTTTAGAGACAGCGCACAGTTAGATCACAACCTGAAATTGTTCCTGTTAAACATACCAAAAGATGCACGAATGTGATTTCAGGGTGAAGGATTCCACTCTGGGAACCAGGCACCTCATGCCTGTTGTCTGCTCAAATAAATAACAAGTCATAACAACACAAGAGATGATAAAAGGTAGAACGCATCTAAGAGATGTCTCTCTGATCTGTGAGAAGGTCTAAATCCTATTTAAGGTTTGTAAGAGTGATATCCTACTTCCATTCCAGCTGCAGTCAAGTACTTTTTTTTTTTTTACTTCTTTTTTTCTGGAAACAATGGAAGTAATTGCTCAAATCATTCACCAGAATGACAAGACTGGAGAGGAAACTGAACAGTCTGGTCTGAAGCCAGGAGGGTGGCGATTTGTCTGGAGGGAAGCTCTGTACTTCTGAGAGAAACAGACAAAAAGCAGCAGGGAGGGAGACAGTTTATGGAAGTTATTATATGAAAAATTTGACTTGTGACAGCAGGGGCTACAGATGACAAGAGGCCGTGCTCTCCATAAAAGCAACAAAAGCATATGACTCTGTGTGTGCATGTGTGTGTGTGTGTGTGAATGCTGTCTGCTGGGGGCCTGAAACTGTGAGAACGGAAACTATCTCCTATTTCCTGCTGTGTTCAGAAAAATGGGGCTGCATGTGTATTGCTTGAAAGGAACAAGACTCAAATGAGCAGAACTCTTTCAAAAAAGTAGCTGAATATCTGAAATACTGGCTAGAGCTCTAGCATTAAAACAAATATTGTTGCCATTCAACTCCCAGTCTACAGGATAAATAAAGAAAACATAAGCATGATCATCTCTGGCAGGTATTTCATTAATAAAATGCTAAATTGAAAAGAGTATATGACTGGTTTAAGCTTTTCAGAATTTAACAGAAATTAGAATTTCTGAATTCAGAATTTAGGAAACAAGGAATGCACTTTCACAATTTTTCCCTATTTTTCAGATAGCTATAAACATGGTAACTTAGTTTTTTACTCTCCGTATTTTCAACATATACACTGCACTACAGAAAAATCATTTATGCCTCAGAAAGACAGAACACATCTGAAGAATGACTGAATTTTAGCAAAATGCACAGCAACTGTTTTAAAAATTGCACTGTTACTTTTCACTCCATTCTCTAACCAGCCCTAGGAAATAATGAAAGACCTTAAAATACGTGTAAAACAACAGGAAGAAAAGGAAATGCTCAACAACATCTATTCCTTACAAAAGAAAAAAAAAACCTTGCTTTCTTATTGATATCTGCTGTAATCTAGACTACAGAAGGTTCATTTTGGGAGAATATCCATGCAGAGTATGCTGTAATCTGCCTGTGGAGATCACTGATATTCCAAATTTCAGCACTGGAAGGGAGGGAGAGAGGGGGAAACGGGGAGAGGCAGAGAGAGAGGGAGAGGGAGAACAGATTCTGTGAGATGACCATTCTTTTGTTTCCAGTGTGAACAGACTCTGCTTCTTCCTCCCATGCCCAAAGTGTAACACCACTGGATGGGGTAGGAAAAAGAAGAAAGCACCACATCATCATGGCAATTAACCATTGTAAGATTACCCATATTTTCCATGCAGATTAAGAGAGTAAAAACAAGTAACAATTTCTCATGCTCTCTCTGATATCTGAACAAAGGGTGAAAGAGTGCAGGAACAACTTGCAGAAATATAAAAATCAAAGTTATTGGTGGTGTGTAAGGTGGGATTTCCCTATGCTGCAAATCCTTTCCAGAGTCTTCGAAGAGATTTTATAGCAGGGTGAAGCTGGCTCATGTCACAAACTGTTGAAGAGACCCCAGCAGTATTTCTGGCAAGAAAAAGCAAGGCTGCTGTTATTCAGGCCGCCCATCAAAAGACAGTCCTTCTGGAGTAACTCAGTGTATGGAGTTATTCAAAGTCTCTGCAGTCCACAGGCTGAGTCCTGGGTTCTGCTGCTTAGAGGTACAGCAGGGAATCTCATCTCAAGGCAGTGATCAGATGCTGGGGCCTCCTCCCATAGAAAAGCGCTCAGAGGGATTTTTTGCCAGTGACTTACTGGAAACAGGTTCTAGGAGTCTTGCTTATGTGAAATGCATCATTTGTTATCACTCATTGTTATAGTCTTCTGTGGATAATTAAATTCCTTGCTCCCATATTTGAACTACATGGGTCATAATGATAAATCATTGATCAACTAAAAAATTCCTACCATTTTTAGCATTAATTTTCTAGCCTGAAAGTATGTTAATCTCTATAGAATTCTTGATCTGATACTCAAGAACACTGGTTCTGCATTATATTACTATATATAGGGAAGCTTGGTAGCTTCAAGTCTTGACCTTAAAAATATCTTACATAAAGAAGGAACTCTCTGCCTTCAAGGAGTCTCAGTACATCTGCTTTCATACAGTTAAAGCTGGAGGTTTAAAGCTTGATCTTTTTATGATACAATCAATAACAATGAACTTTTACTACATAGAGGTAGTCCCTCTTTAAATAATTTAGGAACTCTTAATGGTCTATTTTAGTATCCTCCAGAGCAACCTGATACTTGCATATTTAAACACTGTATTTTTATACATAATTAGTAAATTAGTTCAGAACTCAGCTGTATCCCACATGCTTCTCCCAGATTTTTGATGCTGTGGAAGGAGACAGACAAACTCTAACTTCAGTAATGAATTCCAGTTGAACTGTAATACTGGTAGTCATGTGTTGGCGTCATTGAAACATATTCTTTTTTCTCTAATATATTTTCTACCAACACAATATGTATATTTAAGTACCCAGGGAAACAGTAATGCCTATGAATGAAAATGGGAGGGCTCAGAAGCAGTAACGGAACTCTACTGAAAAACCTGTTATCATATTAGAGAGTAATTCATTTTCTGCATTGCTATACATGAAGTATAATATATAGGAATAATATAAAATTAACTAAAAATAATACAGCATTATTTGTCTTAGTTATATCCTCCTCTGGGGACCAATACCTCAGACATTCTTTACATACTGTTATGGACTGTTATATTAGAGGTAGACCAAATCCTTTGCAGTGGGCCTTACTGCTATTAGAACACACGTTCTTCTGCAATATGTTGCAGTAATCAATATTGTTTTATTCCCAAGTCAAATACAGCATCATCTTTTATGGCAAGTGAAGCAAGTATGGCAAATGAAGCAAGTGAAGAATAAGTCTGTTTTCCCATGAATCAGCGATATGAATCAGACTAACTGTCTGGGTAGTCTTGAACAGTGCTTCTAATAATGGCTTGCACAAGCTGTTTCAGAGCAAGATGTAAAAGAAACAAACAAACAAAAAAACCCTATAGTAGATAGCAGTAGATATTTATGAGAGTCTTCCTTCTGGCAAGTTTTCTCTCTGACCCTCATTGGACCATATGTCAGGCTTGAGAATTTTTGTTCCGTTTCAAATGTAGATTTTTGTCTATAGCCTTAGATTCTTTCTGCCATTATGTTTTCATTCCTATTTATCCTGTCCTGTGTAACTGTTACTGAAGTCAATACGAGTTTTTAATATTAGCTTTTACAAGTTTATGGTCAGCTCCTAAACAGTTATTGTTTAAAATATGGAGAAAAATGAATATAATCCAAAGCTTAAAAAAAAAAAACCTTGTGCTTGAATCAGCTAGGCTTGAATATTGTAATCTCATTGGAGGCTGTCCAATATCTATCTTAGAAAAGTTAGATGATGGTTTGTCATTTGTTTTTTGGACTAAAGGCTAAATTAATATAATGTATCTCTCAAATCATGCTCTGAAACTTATCTTCTGGTAATACAGTATGTTACACCTTCTGCTTTACTTCAAGGCTTTTAAAGGTTGTAACCCTATGGTCACATTTCCTTTGTTCTGCAGTCCTGTAGCGTTCCTTAACAAAAGTCTCTTCTATCATTAATATAGACTCATCTGCTTCTCAGAAAGGAGAAGACTAGTAATTGGTAGAAATGGCTTACAGAAGCAGTACAGAAGGGTGTGCAATTTCAGTAGAGTATTCCTTGAAACTTTGCAAAACACCCTTCCCAAGTGCCAGGTAGATTTTAGCTACTGTAGATCTTGAAAAAACGAGTATGGGACATGGACTCAAACACTGCTTATTACCCAGCATAACACTGATCAAGCCAGTGTTATATTCTGACCTACTAAACTGTGCCATAACTTCTCCAGTTTCTTAAGATTTGGCTAGAACTAACTTCTATTGAACTACTCCACTGGACAGGCAGAGTTGGTCAATCTACACCTCGAAGCAGCAACGACTTTTATACCTTTCCCCACTTACAATCTATGCATTGACAGAAGGCATATCTGCTGCTCGGTACTCCTCCACTCCTTAACTGTCAAAACCAGCAGAACTGAGGGACTGAAAAGCAAACTTCTTCAGCACCCAGTAACAGTGGCAGGTTCTAGCCTGTGATGCTTTCCTTCTGTCTGACTTTTTTACTCAAATGAATCACCAAATATGGTCATCTATGATATCCTCAACCATTTGCAGTAAAGATGCACAAACACTCTGAAGAAAGAAAACTGAACGACTGTGTAGAAAACAGAGGTTGATGCAAGATGTATGCATATGTAAATAATAGGTAACCTTATGTAAACAGTTTTAGAAGTGTTCACTAGTATTATCTTGGCTTTCCTGTTTTGCAAAAAAATTGCCTTCAAATAGGTAGATAAATCAGACTTCAATTTTCATGGAAACTCTGCTTCCAAATATAGAATTTGCAGATGCTGCAATTAAAATGTAAATGAAATAAATAAATAAAAATGGTTCTGCAGCTACTTACAGAAGCTTGCAAATGCAATCCCAGGGTACACCAACACACACTTAATAGGACTAAGCTGGAAAGTTCTGTGGTTTTGTGGTACAAAATGTATCACACGTATAAACATATATGCATGATCACAAATTAAAAGCATGTTGAGAAAATAAGAATATCCTTTGGGGAAGGAAAAATCTATATTATAATAGAATTATACTATTATAATGCTATTATATTGTTATTAGAATAGAATAGCATTTTACCAAGAAATATCTAACATATATGTTTACCTGTTATACTCATGAAAGAAACTTACTTATTAGCCCAAGGGACAGATGGTGAACAGGTTCAGTATATCAGCTGTCTTCTGTGCCATAATGTTGTTACTACAGTGACAATGCAGTAAAATCATGGCTACTGCTACTGCACAGAGTCAGCCCTAGGTAAATTGCAGCCGTGCTCCCATGGCCATTCTTTGCAGTAGAGCATATTGCATAATATTATATTTTTAGTCCTCTTTGTTTTTATAGCCTATACCTATACTGGAAGTCTGAATCTCTTCTCTTGGTGAATATAGAGTTATACAGCATAAGGCATGTGCTGGAAATTGGGCTATTTTGAGCACAAACTGAATGATATCAAGGATATGTGGACTTTTTTCTGGAGCTGTTGGAAGAGCATGTTCAGTCTTGATGAAAGAAAGGAATTAGATATACACAGATGGGCACTGATACTTAGGTTTCGTTTCAGTGTTTCAGACAGAATAATGTCATATACTTAAAAATACACACTGACTCAGGGCAACAGTTCTGTGGTAGTCTCTGAAGTACTTCTTTCTCAAAAAAAGCTTGCTTCCTCTAAAGGATAAAGGGTGTATCTTTGAAAAAGATTGCCAAAGATCTGCTTTTAGGACATGAATCTATTTAATGTTTCTAAGTTACTACAACTATGTGTAAAAGAAACATTCAGACAAATAGAAAAAGGATTTGAACAAATCCTAAAAAGCATGTATTTTCCCTTTAAATCATTAAACTACTAGAAAGCCTGCACAGTGCATGCTGTATACAATCCTTCTCTGAGGCTCAGTGCTGCGACAACCTCCTGATTTTTAGCCTGGCAAGAAGAGAGCTCCTTCTGCCTGGGCTGTTTTCTCCCCTTCCAGTCTCTTGAGTGGAGAAGCCAAATGGAAAGCACAAAAGGAAGCAAGTGTAGCTTCTTCCTTTACTCAGGAGCTAGGAGAAGGTCTGGAGAAAAGACTGTATTTTTCCACAAGAAAGAAGAAACTGCCTCCTCCATTGCTCACAGTTCTTCTCTGTGGGTAAAGTCAAATCTTCTTCATTCCCCTCCTCCTTTTCTCCCTGTTTGGCAATGTCAGATTGAAGACATAAACCTTCAAAAAAGACCAGCGTTTTGGGAAATCAGTATTCTCAATGCTTTTGTGTATCAAGGCCCTCCTAAAGAGTTAATCACTAAATCCTTGCAGGACCCCACATTCTTAATCACTGTCATTATCACAGCTCAGACATTTTTGTTATTGGCATATTCAAAATGCCTAACTTAATTAATTGATACATATATAGTTCAGTAGTCAGACTGCTGTGTAAATAGCCTATTTATGTGTCTGATCAACCAACAGCCCTGCTGACTGACTGACCAGGGTGTAGAAAGTAAGGATTTCTATGTGCATCTTTTTTGCTACACTTGAAAGAAGAGGTCTCAGTTATATTGCATATATAGGCCATCCAATGCACTTCAATCACCTCAGTCCCTTCAGCTGATTGGCCATTCAGTCACATAATTTACCTCAGTCCCATCACTAGTCACTTTAGTCACCTCCCCAGACGATACTACAGTGCAGAGTAAGCTCCGTGGAATTGGTGGAAGTTGTACTAAACCTGCTGTTTACAAAGAAATACTTTGGTCTTCGCATGTTTGTATTTTATTATATTTGTAAAAGTAAACTGATCCTTTAAACTTGATCAAAACACTTCCTAAAACCAGAATCGGTATTTATTGAAATCATTTCATGGGTACTAACTTACAACAGCCACACAACATAAAGAGAAGACAGTATTATTTGATACACTATAAAGCCAAATCAGCCCACCATGTGGAAGGGATGTGTCAAGCAAAAACTAGGCAGACGAAGCTTTATGATATCAAAGCATCTAAAAGAAATTGCTGTTCTCTTTGAGGGAAATTCCGCATGTGAAATCTTCCCCTGGTATACAAAATCTTACTGGAGAATGGGGAATTATCTGGGCTTGCTCAGCAAGTTGAATAGCAAGAACCCCAACGAACAGAACTTGAAAGTCTAAAGATACATCAATTTTTATGTATTTAATCCAGCAAGATGGTTGTGGTTATTGTACTTACAAATAGGCAGTTTGTATGTGTACAATGCTCTCTGCAACAATTTGTCATCATAATACAAAACCTCTCCTATAGCTAACACAATTCTTACCTTTCAAGTGGATGCATATTCACTCCCATTTTTGACAGGCCCAAAGGGATGGTGTTTGTCTTGGGAAATCTAGTGTGTCAGCAAAGCCAGCCCACCTCCCATCCTACACTGGGTTCTTTTGACCTCTGGTTCACCTCCTCCTCATTTGGGCTGGTACAATTCTTTGTGTGACTGCTGAAGTGAAATGATCTGGGTGCAAAGTACACCCTCTCCGTTTAATAAAAACAAACAAACAAAACTTGGCAGCAATAGCAGTTGAAGGTATTTGTACACCTCTCCTCTCCCTTGTTTCTCCTCCTGTTTTGCTCATAGTTTTTTGTGGGAGCAGTCAAACCATCAGTAACTGCTACACCTTAGAAAAATTACAGGACTTTTGTTTTTATTAAGTCAGATCAACTATCTGATGTTGTTCACCCTGAAGAGTTCCTGCACCCTTGCTCTGGCATGAGTGATGACACGATGCAAAGGCTAAAGGAAAGAACAAGGGCAGCAGTACTCTAAAGCAATACTGCCACTGAGAACAGAGTATGTGGAACTGAACCCTTTGAAGACCATGCTATCTCTCACTGAAAAGCATAGCAAAACGCACATCTCTAATTGCTGTAAGTAATTAATTCCAGTGCCAAGCTGTCTCATTATCAAATATGCTGGCTCCTACTGCGCATTTCCAAGTCAAAGTAACCTGCTAATTGAGATTATAACAATCAGCTAGGAAAATTACGAAAGATGATGTCAGTTATACCAGGCCACAGTCAATCAGGAGAATGTAAATGTAACATCTTGAAATCAATGTTACAAGGAACTAGTAACGTGTCCAGACATTACTGATTTGGGCCTGTAAATGTGGGCTTGCTACACTCTTCATAAACTTCATCCCAGTGAAGGACCAACAGAAACTCATGCTTTTAAATACAGCACTGCAGCCACCTAGCCTTCAAAAGATGCAAGTGTTTAGTAATACTCTGGTCATAGCCTGGAATCAGGCAAAAGTCTTCTGTATATTTGTAGATACTTCTGGAGCCACTAAAAGATGGATCAGGTGAAGCTCAGTAATACAAACAACGGAACAACCAGAAATCACTAAAAGGCAACAGTGATCTCAACACCCATCTTTCTTGAGTGCATCTTGACAAAGTCATGGGACAGTCATTGTTGCTTGGGTCATAATTAATTCTTGCTAATGCTGTGTACTCTGGCTCTTTTTACTGCTGATGAGATAGGAAACAAATGGATCAATGCTCTCATTGTATTTAATGGAAAACCAGTGATCAGGAAAGAGAGCTGAATTCCCTTCATCCTAATTATACATGAATTGGCTAGACAGTATCCCCATAGATTGCCATAATTTACAAACAATCAGGAAAATAAATATGAGAAGAGAAAAACAGTGTCAGTGGTAGAAAGCATGGAGAGAATCAAATACTAAACTATGCCACTATAGTATAAGTGATTCAAATTTTCCTCTGCATTAACCTCTGAAAGTTTTCTAGACTACAAATCATGCAGTAAACCTCACCTACCTCTTCAAGAATTGTCAAATTCAGCATCCATTACTAAAAAAGATTCTTATTTCACTGAGATTACCTGCTTATCTAGCTAATACTCCGATTCCTGCTTTTCTGAGCAATAAAGAGAGAAACCTTGGTAGCATCTCACAATAAATCAAGTTAAAAGCCAGACATTCCACTTCTCCCTTGCATAAAGAGAATTCGCAACAGATCAGTCAGCCTTTTTTGATGCTAGTTAACTACCAAAATTAATTTTGGACTTATTTTCCATTCAGCTACGGAATTAGTCAAGAATGAAAAACAAACAAACAAAATCCCACAACATAAAATCAGAACTGGCAAGAAAAACTGAAAGAAAGGCTTAAAGAATGCTTGCAAATGTATTATTATTCTCCAGGTGCACAACAGTTTTAGAAATTTCTCCCTCAGAGGTGGGAGAGGATTAAGAGGAGATCCAATGTGGCAGCCTATGGCACATATATATGGTGCCAGTTTCAGTATTTTTTTCTGAAATATTTGACACTTTCCGCTGTTGACAACAGGTTGCTCGTATAAATGAACTGAGTTGGATATTCTGTGTTGTTCCCTTGTTTTGTTATTTTAAATTCCCTTGAAAAATTCAGGTTCCTGGTTCAAGAAAAATGCATTTATAACAGTGTAGAAGCTGAATACACACAGTTTTTATGCTTTGAGGAACTATACATTCATTTTTTTAAAAAATACACTTGCAGATATGTGACAGAGAAAAGGAGCCCAGGCTTTTGGTTGCTGCTACTTAATATCAGTACGGTTACATTGATAAAATACCAAATGATCAAACAATTTTTTAAAATCCCAATTCTTCCGCCTGCTACAGTCTAAATGAAAGATGAAAGATTATAACTTCAGAATAAAAATCTTGCACTTCTGATCCTTCCTTATACATAAAAAGAACAGCTTTGTGCCATCCTCAGTGATAGGAAGAGACAGGCAGAGAATGACATCACAATTTTTAACTGACTGCCTTCTGGTGAATTTATTTTGCTGTCAGTAAATATTACAGCAGTGTTAGTCACATTCAGGCTTTACAGAGACAGAATCACTATGCTGAGTTTGATCCTAGAAGCCAGCAATTCTTAGCTTTTGAAGGGGAGCATCTTTATTTCCAAATATGTAGCAATGGCTTGCATCCACAGACAGAAGAGTAAGAACATGTCTTAGAAAAATGCTAAAGTACATATCAAAGGTTTACGACCACCAAGAAAAAGCATCCATGTGAATTTTACCATTACATTTACTATAACAATACTGGATAGGCTAACCATTACAAAAATATCAAACCCCTTGCTCCAGAACATAGGTAAAGTCAGCCACTAACTGACTACTGATATTTAATTAGACATGCCACCAGCCTGATTCGAGACATAAAATCTTACAGCAGCTTCCACGTTCCTATTATTAATACATATACAATGCTTAAAATAGGATCAGGTTTGTTATAGGGTGAGTTTATAAACAGAGAGCAGAATTTAAACAGATGTTTCCATCCTTCTCCTACAGGCAGAGAGAGTGTTCCAAGCCTGGAAGTGAAAAAATTGCCCCTTCAGGAGTCTTTAAGAAGGCACAGACGAAGCACAGATCATGCTTATGCTGCCTTGTTCTCATTGCCTTTGTGGATCTATTTATTTTCCTCATCCACCTGCTTAGTCTTTTGAATTCCCCCTAAGCAAAAAACTGTCATTCATTATGCAGTATTCAAGCACACTGTAGTCTTAATAGCTACCACATCATCATTGTTATTACTAATAATAACACTGCTGCTAACACTAACAGACATCCAAGTTTTGCCTGTACACAGTGATAACAAAATTAGATGAGTGCAAGGACAGAAAACAGGCATTTTCCTCCTAGAAAAGGACACAGAGAGACATTGGATCTCTTCACTATCCTTCATAACACTCACTCTCTTAGTTACTTGATTCAGGCAACTATTACCATGCATGAAGAGAGTCTGCAAACAGGATATAAACAACTTAAAAGTACAAAGCAATTACGTATTGGCCAAATCACACAACAGCTAGGATTAACAAGCCAGTAATATGCTTACCTCCTTTGGTAAGCTGTTCTCAGTCCATGTTGAGCAGGCAGTCATCAGTCAGATGGAGAAGGGTCAGCCTCCGTTGCTTCTTGGAACACTAATCCATAGTGTTGCTGTTTCTGACTCCTTTTCTCTCTCTTGGAATTTCATATCTTTTCATACTTATATTCTTCCTCTTGAATCTTTAAGCTCCTGGCTCTGTCTTTCTCTTTGTCTGCAATTTTACCTTTCTTATATAATATGGCTCAAAACTAAGTACTTTCTCACAGCTCTTTTTCACAGTTTAGCAATTTTCTCAGAAGTCAGGGCCAAGATTATTCAGCTGGGCTGCATCAAAACTAGGCCTCGGATCACAGACAGCTGAAAGAGAAAGGTTACACCCTATTCAAGACCATAGCTGAATAACATTGTATAACTCTGAATGATACAAAGGAATTGTTCTCCAAATTGCCACGTAGGGCATACATTCTAAATTATATCTGTCTAGAAAATTAATTTTCTGTCACTGAATAAAGCAATTATGTGCCTATAAGGAAATGCTATACATATTAATGACTGAGTAACAGTAAGATGAACAACATTCTTAAACAACATCCTTCCATGTTATCATTATTCAAGTAAGAAACTGCAAAGAGAAAAAACATGGTAAGATATTTTAAACTGGCATAGTAGTTGATAACTGTTGGAAAGCAAAGTTAAGATAATGTCCTTCCTACAGGAGGATTCATCATTCAGCAGTATATGTGGTGTCACATGATGACACTGTATATTTGGAGGCTAAAATGTGAAAAAGAAAAGAAGATGCAGATACATTGCATGGCCCTCTTATTCTTGCTATCAGGGCCACTCAGTCCTTTTATAAGCCTTTAGATGATCCTGCAACTTGTTGGCGCAGGTGACATGTATTTGCCTGATCCAGATTTTCACTGTCTGGCTTACACTACACTCTCCTAACAATTCTCTTGAGGTTTCTGATGTGCACAGGTAATAACCCTGCTTATAAATCAAGTGAATATAATTACGAAGTAACATATCTAAAAATCACCTATAAAACAGCAATTCCTATGTCTTATATCAAAATGCTGACAAAGTTGCATCAATGATTAAAACATTGAGTATGGAAACCCTAGACTAGCCTGCCACCTTGAGGAAATTCCCAACTTTACCCCAATAGAAATAACAGGGCAGTGGTTCTCCTGACGCTGAATACTCACTTTAAGTTTTGGTGATCAATGTATTTAAAAAACAAAACAAAAAAGCAGTTCAAACTTTTAAGTACACCATTAATATTAGTTACATAAATAAAGCCCACTGAGTTACACCAGACCAGTCACGTCCATGAATGCTTAAAACAGGAAAATGTTCTCCCAAACAGATGAAAGAGGTCTGTAAAACACGTTGCTGCTGCACGAGACCATTAAAACTGCACTTTTCATCCATAAATATGAGTTTTTGAAAAAAACAAAGATTTTCTCTTCAAAACAGCAGTAATGTATCTCTATTCTTGCAGCAACAGGAGAGCATCTTTCTTTCAGATGAGTAATGGAGATTTTGAAACCACGAGTACAACAATGTGTACACGAGGCACCTTAGGAAAAGCACGCTCTCTGCGACCGGCCACGGGCCAGTATTAAGGACAAGTCTGAACACTTAAGTGCGCTAGTAGGGTGAACGGCGCCGCGCAGGGCAGGGCAGGGCAGCGCTCCCGGCGCGGCGGCTCCGCCATCTTGTCCTCTGAAGCCCCCGCACCTGCGAGCGCCGACGCCACAGCGACAAAGAGCGCGGGAGAGGAGTAAAAACGGCCAAATCGCATCGTGAAATGAAAAGCGAATCACCCTGACTGCAATTCACACCTTCCCTCAGCACCCGCACTGCATCACCAGCCTCTTATACAGGGAAATCACGGCACGGCCCCGCTCCTACCGCTCCCTCCCGAAGGAGCAAACGACAGAGCGCCTCCGCCCCCCCCCTCCGCGGCCGTCCAGCAGCGCGGAGCGCAGCCCTGTGCGCATGCGCGGCCGGCGCACCCCCCCCCCCGCTTCACCCCGCCCCCGGGCGCTGCGGCCGGGCTGCGCAGGCGCGGCGCGGGCGGCGGCGATGGGGGCGCGGGTGACTCGCGTGTTCCGCACCTTCAACGCGGAGAGCCGCGCCCGCCGCGAGATCAGCAAGGAGAAGCCCACGCCCGCGCCGCGCCACCCCACCGCGCGGCTGGACGCGCTGGCTAGTGAGTCCCCGCCGGCGGGCAGCGCGGAGGAGCGGGAGGGCAGCGAGCGCCGGTCCGACGGGGCGGAGCCGCGCTGCGGCCTCGAGGGGAGAGCGGGCGGCGCGGGGGGCTGCGTCGGCGAGGTGCTGGGGGCGCATGGCGCTGGCGGGCGGGCAGCCCGCGGCTCGCCGGCGGCAGCAGGAGCTGGGCCCGGCGGCGGGTGACATTGAAAGTGGGGCGGCCGCGCGCGGGGCACGTCGGGAGCTGCCGCTGGCGGCGGCGGCTGGGCGGGGCGGTTGCTAGGGGCGGTTGCTAGGGGCGGCCGCAGCGGTGCCGCGCCGGGGGCGGTTGGGCGGCGGCCAACGGCTGTTGTGGCCCGTCGCCCCGCTCCCTTGGGCCGGGCCGGACTCGTTTCGCGAGTGTTCATCGCGTGTCTGCTTCGCAGGCCGCTGGCGACTAGTGCGATGTGTCTGGAGTGAAGGGACGCTGTCGTACGGGTTACAAATAAGTGGGGTGTTATCGTGTTGTTTGGCGTTCGTGGGTATGGCAGCACCCCTGTTTCTCAGTGTAAAACCGTGCTTGTTAACGTTAGAGCTAACGCAGAACTGAAATCTTCCTGAGAAACGCGGTGTAGGTTGAGGGTTGTGTGATGGCTCTGGGGAAGTGATTAGGCTGAGAGAAGTAACGAAAATGAAACAATTTTGTGACTCGAATCTTCTTTTTTTTTTCTTCTCCCCTCCGCCTTTAGATCGTACAGAAATACAAGAAGAAATATACAGAAAGGATGATAGGCTTCTCACTTTGTTAAAAGATGTTTATGTGGAGTCTAGAGATCCATCTGTGCAGGTGAAGTATGTCTTACTGTAGGAGGCATACGAGCATTAGCTTTGTGGTTTTCAAACTCAATACAAATTCTACCTAGTGGGCAGATTTTTCAAGAAAAATACTCTATTAATGCCTAAAAACTACTGCTTTTTTATAGGTAAAACTGATGTTTTCATTGCTCTTCCGTATATCAGCAGCACTGACTGTGTTTGACCCTGAGCAGTCTTGAACATGTGGCAGATTCTCGTAATCTAACCTTTTAAATACTTACACATAGTTTTTCTTTTTAACCTCATAGTGACTTTTTTTTTCACCTAAGTTAGCACTTCTGCTTCCTCAAAGGCAGAAGGGTACTTGGCCAGTCTTTTGGAAAAATGCACAAGATTTTGCCAGACATTTCTCATAGACTTGCTAGAAGGAAGGAGACTGAATGTGGTAGAGGATGAAGACATTAGCATCAGTAGTTAAAAAACTCCACTAAAATGTTCATGGCATACTGCACAAAGGCTTTTCCTTATGTGGCTGAGGTCATGCTTTAGTTAGTTTTTTCTGTATAACCTTTGAGATTGTTTTTTGATCAGTTTCCCCATCACTAATGGCTGTAGTCTTTGACTTGGACGGCAAGGCATACCCCTTCCAGTAATACATAGGCTGGGGTTCAGTCTCTTCCACTTTGTCGTGCTATGTCTTGTGCTTTTTACTTCCTGCATTACTGGACCATTTTATTTCAGCTTCTTCATGTGCTAATAAAAGTTACATGATCATCTAGCAATAAAATTCTTAAGTCTCTCTGATTTAGCACTTCTGTAGAGCCTTCCATTCAGGACTAAAAACATCTTAAAATGCAAATGGATTTCTGCAGTTTCTCCCTGAAGTATCCAAGTAATCTCTATCCATTATTTTCATAAAAGAGATTAAGACTCTGACCTTGAAGTGCTAAAGATTTCAATATCTTTGGCCTAACTTCAATATCTTTAAATGCTTCCATTTGTCAGGCTGTTAAGAGAGATTTGAGGAAAAGCCAAAAGCAGAATAGATCTCTTAGTGTTTGACTAAGTTTGAGAGCCTGGTCTGAGATTGCTGATATGCTTGCAAGACTTGCTCTTGTAATGTGTCTACTTGAAATTGTTAGGAAACATATGATAAATATGTTAGCACTGAGGCTTATTGGCAAAACTTCATCCAACAGCTTATTCCTTTCTTTCCTGATACTACACTGAATGCCTTGTATGTGTATGTATACATACATATATGTATATTCTGCATGTCTGTCTGTATTAAGTGGAAAAACATACTCTCAGTCTTGAAGTAGCAGATATCTGGAGCTGGCTCATTTTATTACGACATTAAGAATTGTTTGTCACCTCAACATAATTTTAGGATGGGTTAGGGAAGGGAAAATTAGTAACATACTATCAAATGTTCTTTGTAATTTAGAAACAGCACGGATGGTGTAGAATCTTCTTAGCTTATGGGTTAACACAGAGTGTCTGTGGGCTAATCAGTGGCTATAGACTATGATAACTTTAAAAGTAGTGTTCCTTGAGCTTAAAGTTTTTCACTGTATCTTTTCTGCAGTGTCATTCACTGGTAAAGTCCTAGTAAAAAGCAATACAGGGAAGGCAGAGCTGGTTTGAAAATTACTTGGAAAAGGAAATGTGAAAGGACTTGGGACAAGAGACTTTGGATGTCTAAGCACTGCAGTAATCATGGGAATCAAACTGCATATGGAGCTGCAAAATAGCTTTTTTTTGTCCAACAAAGCTCATGCTCTAAGCAGAGCAAAAGAAGGGATGTCTTTTATTTGCAAAACTAAGATGTTAATATGAAAGAAAGGGAAGGAGAGAGAGAATGTATGAAAGGGGTTCTAATGGTACCAGAAGAATACCAATTTGTAGTATGATGCCCCCACCATGAATCAGTACCAAGTATTGTATCACCTATGTTTATGTTTGACTACCAAAATTTGCAGTGCGATATATGTAGGGCTGTTTGGTATGTACAATACCTAGTGTTTAATGGATGTTTGGCTTTTCCAAATCTGGGTGGAGATTTRGCCTCATATGTAGAATGACTGTGCAATAACTGACTATAATTTTAGTGGTATCAAGAAGTGCAGCAGGTAAAGCATCCTTTCTTTAATGCTGTGAAAATGGGGAAAAGACGTATTTAGGAAAACAACTTGGCTGTTACAGCATGCATAGTAAACAGAACTGCTGTTAAGCTCTTTTTGTTTTCCTTCCCACAATTAGGTAAAAGATCAAGGTGGTGAACATCTTCCATGCAAACAGGAGGAAAAGAGACTTACAAAACTAGGTCATTTGGCGGCTCTAGATGTTAAGAAAGTTTCCAAAGGCAAAATTTCCATTGTGGAGGCTGTGACGCTTCTCAATAATCACAAACTTCATCCTCAGATATGGACTGCAGAGAAAATAGCAGAGGAATACAGTCTGGAACTGAAGGAGGTCACCTCTCTTCTGGAATTCTTCATTCCTTTTGCTGTGCAGGAGTTTCCTACTGAAGGCAGAAAAGCTATAAAACCAACATAAAAATAATTACCAAAACCTTGTGTGATCTCACTGGTGTCTTAATTTTACTTTGAATTTATTCATTGTCTGAAAGAATTACTATCATGTCATCCAACAAGGCTGCCTTCTTATACCAATAGGATGTATTTGGGCAATTCCACTCCGGCTTCAATTAAATGCAGCAATTATTGGAGGCGTTTGTAAACCAGAATATAACTATTAAGTTGTATTAATGAGATAATCAGAGAATCAGGTGAAAGGCTGTCATATGCACAGGTTCACTTAAAATATGTAAGTTCTAGTTAGAACATTCATTAAAATGGGTAGCCTGTCTTAACAGAAAGACTTCCTGGCCTTCAGCTAAATCAGTGCTCTGTGTGTACCAGTTTTGTAGTTCCACATTTGGTCCATATTCAAGGACTTGCTGTCAAGATGTATATATAACAATATTATTATTATATTTCTTCTGTATAAAAATGGAGTAGTATTTATAATTTGCAAAGAAGGATGATGATGGAAAGACTTGGAAAATTCAGCTGTATCAAAAACTTAGAATGAAGATGAATAGCAAGAAGACCTCTTTATGATGCTGGAACAGGAATGGCTGATGGTAGCTCCTCTTTCTCCACTCTGTTCTGATTTAGCTTTAACATCTGTATTTCCCCAGATACTGTCTGTCAGTCTGTGAATTTGCAAAGAGTGAAGGGATCTTGTAGCATCTGAGTCTCTTGCAGCTGTATCTGTCACCTACAGTACAGGCTCATATCATAATTAACAGGATCTAGTATTTGGATCCACTGACAGAGCTGTAAATTGCTACCTGTCTTGTTATAACAGCCCTGTTTTCCTTATGGAGGCTTTGTCTGCTTTACCTAAATGTGGGCTTAGATCAACTCATGTTCAGTGAGGGTAAATTGGCAACATGCTACAACGCTGTAATTGAGCACTGCCCTTTTCAATTTTTAGTAAAGGATATTACAAGCTGTGAAGTGGTTTATAACCTTTTGGATACTTAAACTATTCAGGTCTGTGTAAATAAGGAAAGAGTTTTGCACTGGTGATTAAAAAATACTGACTGTGGTGAAAACTGATTCATATTTTCTACCTAAAATACATAAAGGGGAGAGAAAACCATGTCAATTTATATTTAGAAATGTGTTATGATTCCTTTTTTTTTTTTTCTTCAAAACCTTAATTTTGTGAGATGCTGACATTCCTAATACACTACACTTAGAAGCTGAATATATTAAAAGGGTAGAAATCAGTACCAGGCCTACAATGTAACTTTCTTTTAAGAACTTTTCTGTCACCCCTTAGATTCCTGACTGTGGTAAATGTGCTATGAAGAAGAACACCAACTTTGCTATTTCAGAGCAAGATCCTTTCCACTTCTCTGTCTGACTGAGATGAAACAAGGTATTTACGGTATAGTATACCACAGCGTGGTTTTGCTTGATTTATTTCTGACTGTACATTAGTGAAAGATGACATAGCCACCTAAGTGCATTGTGTAAAAAATTTAATTTGTTCTGCAGATGTGTGGATGGGCGACAGGCGGATAGGCTTGTCACTGTCTTGTAAGTCTTACTGGGAACAGGGCTGTACTCTGAAACTAATGCATATTACCTCAGAGCTGTGTATCACATAAAGATTTTTTCCAGAAAGGATTCTGTTTTATAGAATGTTGCAACAAGTACTTTTATGTTTGACTACTGTTCAACCTAGTGCGGTATTTAAGGTAATGTTCAGAAAAAACAACTGTGGAATGCATTTGGTAGATACTTGTTTATTTTGGGGAGCTCTATGATTACCTTCTTTAAAAACGATTTTTTGCCTGGATATTTGGTAGAGTTAATTAAAACCTTGCTTCACAATCTGTCAGCAGTAGACAACAATTTACTATGCCTTTTCGCTCGCTCAGTATGTATTTTGGCTCCTTTTGTCTGTCTTTGTGAACTATCTTGTGATGTGTCTAAACCATTACGCTACCCCGTTTCATGCAGAAAGTCCCTGGAGTCACTGCGATATACTATTCCTTTTTTCTCATACTCTTTGATAGGCACGTGTTTTTGGACATTTGATGCTCATCAGTGTACCTTCAGGACAAAATCCTTGCCCTTGGTATCTTGAGGCAGGATCTCATCTTCAGGATATGTTGTCTATGGTGGGGAAGCAAGCAGATCCCACAGTACAGAGATGGTCCAGAGATCTATCTCCCTGGAAGTAGGTGAATTCCCAGTGGCCCAGAAGGTTCCTTGGGAACAAGGGAGCTTCTTCAGCATGGTGTGTTCAACACAGGAAAATTAGACAAAAGCCAGTGTGCTCTCAGGTACTGCTGATCACCTGCCCCACTTGCTGGGAAATGTCAAGCCAACATTAGGAAGGCATCGCTGATGGTATTGGGTGAGGTTAAATCAGTACCTTTATATGTCCAAGTTATCTCATAGTCTGGATGTTTGGCTTCCAGTTTCTTTTCAGGCATGGAATATTTCATTTGCCCAAAGCTCACAGAACATCCACAAACATGGATCTTTTCTCCTTGCTCTGGCAGGAAAGCCTGTCCCTGATCAAGTGCTCTCAATTGCCACTACCATCTTTTCCTGGGTAGGCTACCAGCCATAGCCATCCAGAAGGTCCTTGGCAGGTGTGTACTCAGTCCATGTGCAAATGAGTGTGTGTCTTTGTAACAGTGTGCATCTTTAAAATAACAGTGTCTTTAAGGTTGATGTTTGGAACAAGACTGTTCTTACTGCTATTCGTTTCTTTTCTGGAACTGTTTACTTCATTCCTTTTTCTTCTTGCATAAGGGACTCTTTCCCCATCAATTATCTTTCCTGCTTAACAGTTTTTGGTTTTGATACTGGTATTCTTCTGATTGTAAATTGTATTTTCCTCTGCAATTTTTACTTGGTTCTGTCCCTTTCTCATGACTGTTAGACTGTCAGCTTAAGTTGCTCTTCAAGTAAACATTTTGAAGAGGTAGTTATGGGGAATTTGTGGGAGACTGCAATACAGGCCTCTGGGAATCTTGTGTGGAGAATTTTTCATGTTTCCTTGCTATGTAGTTTGTCAGATTTGGTTCAGATGTTTTTTGCCACTGTATGGAATTGTTACATTTGGTACTGAACAACCTGCATCACTCAAACTGCATTGTTCTTACTGAATTAATGTAGAACATGTGGTTGGTATACGTTTTTGTGAGCCTGTGAGGAATTTGCTTCATTTCTTGTCTGAATGACACAGAGTTAACAAACTTATTAATATATAGGATTATTTCACAAGTTTTCCAAAGTATTTGGTAAGGTCTGTCACTGAATGAAGCTAGGGCCTTTTGGAAATTGATGTGGGTAGACAGTATGGGCTGTAGTATCATTTGGAAGTGAGGGTTATGTTTGCAGTGAGGCATAGAGTTGAATATCCACAGGGAAGTTCCAGCAAGTATTCTGTTTCTGGGATAGAACTTTTAAAAAAAATACTGTTTTTTTTTCATCATCCACATTTTCTGAGACAGTCACTTCGGTATGTCTGTTCCTTTAGCCTCATTCTATAAGGAAGAAGAGTGTGCTCTGTATTGGTTCTACCAGTAGTGGAGTATTCTATATTCACAGTCTTCTCCAGTCATTTGTCTTTGCTGTTTCTATGAAAACTTGATGCAGCTGTACTCTTGACTCTTTACTAGCCCACATGCAAAGGCTAGTTATATTCTGGCCTCACAGTAGCAATGACCTGTTTTATTTCTATAGAGCTATATCTTGAATTCTAGAAGGAATAGCACCTCTGCTGAGATAAAGATGAAAGGACTGGGTTTTGTTCTGTAGAACTTAGGAATAGGAGAAACTTTCAAAGATGATGTAGTTTACATACATCTTCAAAAGTTGGTCTTTTTGAATATGTTTAAGTAATCTTGTGCTGCCTCATCATATATTAATAGTAGCTAGGTTTTTGCTGTCTGATGCCAGGATAGCAAGATCAGATCTGTAAGGCAGGAGGGAGGTTTAGCTCTGTTTTCTGAGCAGTATAGCCAGAGAGAACTGCAATACAAAAAAACAATCTTTCTGTAGTCTTCTGACATGGAGAACTTGTCTTTTAATGCAACTGCCTATTTTTATGCAAGGAGAAAAGAAAATGATGTTTATGTGTTGAGGGATGCACTACACTCATAAAGGGAATGTCTTATCTGTGTTGAAAAAAATGGAGTGAAACCYTAAGCAGTAACAAAATAGGATTAAAACTTAGAAGTTTAAAGATGCAGTGGTATGGACTTTTTTTCATATAAGCATCATACTTTCATGTTTGAAGTTTCATGAAACTTGATGTTTTGTGACTCTGTTCTGGAGTCTCTTTTTAAATGGGAGTTTTTTGGTTGTTGATATGTGGCACCACTGTTGAATTCACAGCACTAGAGGTCCAGTTGTTCGGTGTGGGTGAACTTGGGGTGCAAATGGATTTAGGCACTTGAGACTGTGGAAGTCAGGAGTGGGAAAGTTCTACACAGATTGATATGTTATCAACAATCAAAACACTATGCAAGTGCCTGATGTTATTAAATATGTTGTCAGCAATCTATGAATCTAATGAATACTGTAACCTTTAATGGTTTAGATACCATTATGTTGTTATCAGTGCTAAGTGTTTTCTACTGAAGGCTTCCAGAGAAACCTTTTGCAATAGAGAGCCACCCTCCCAGCTGCCCATGGGTGAACAGGCTTTTCAGCCCATGTCAATATGGACTCTATTAGGATTGGGAGGCACAGGAGAAAACTGATTTAAGAGAATGCAAGTGCCATTTTGGTCCAAGAAACATGCCTTCTAGTTAACCAAAGATGGGGAAGAATTCCCAAGGCAATCTTGTCTAATTGATTATCTTCTGAGGACTAATATCCAAAAGCTGTCTTGGACAAATTTGGAAAAATGCATGTTAATTTCTCCTAGAAAATTAACCTTACCTCATTAGTTTCTTCTAGAGAAACTATGAAATGAAGACTTAGATTTACAGGAGATGACAGCAGCAGCAGGTAACAGCAGCATATATCCTGTAACATAATGGAGGAGGGGGTGTTCAGGGAGCCATGTGTTTCTGTGTAGTGCAATGAGGTTTAATGTGTCTGTTGGCAGTAAGAGAATTTGAAAAATAAATTCACAAAGCTTATTCTACTACTGTTTTGCAAGGTCACTTTGGCCATGGTTTACTTTAATTGCTAAAGCTCTGTCTTTAAGTAAAACATCATCTCTCTTGTGTTTGGTCAGGTAGGCAGGCACTAGACTCATCTGCATGTTTTGGCCTTCTGACAAGAGTATTACACAGGAGAGACAAAACTGAAAGGAGAAGGGGAAGATTAGATTCCTCAGGCATCTTCTTTGTTGTACAGAAGCAGAAAATGCATAGAGTCTTGTAGGATTGGGGCCCTCAGGCTACTTCTTAGAAGATAAGGGAGGTAATTTTGTGGCTAGAGGAATTCAAACCTTTGAAGTAACTGTGTAGTGGCAGCCACACCTATGAGCTGGGCTGACTCTGACCTGGAGAATGAAGTATCCAGCAGTACTGATGAGCTGCAAATGGTGCTGGTGAAAGCTAGACTTATTCCCGTAGGAGGCTGCTATAATTGGAAGCATGAATGTAAAGCAGCAGCGGCAGCATCTGGCAGCTGGGAGCTATGCATGTGTGAGAGAGGTCTGGACTCTGGAGGAAGGAAAACAGCACTGGCAACTTGTAGGCGTCTGGGAATGCAAAGCTGATTATAATTGTCTGGGCTGGCAGAGAGTGGAAGAGGTGAAGGTGGGATCTTCAGAGCATTTTTCTGAACTAAAGCATGTCCTGGTATTAATTGCATAGGGTTTTGTTCTCAGGAAAATAAACACAGTGTGGTTTGCCATTCAAGCAGTTTTGACTCTGGCCAAGCCAGATATTGGGTATTAATATTGGGTATTAATTAATGGCTGATGTCTGTAAGCCTTGATGACTAGAACTGTGCTCCAGAGCTGAGCTGCAGTTCATAAAGGTCTGTTAAGAGTCGTGGGTTGGATGCATGTCACACTCAATTGGCTTCTGCCTTATTCTCGTGTTTGCAGCACAGCATTGTAGCCTAAAGGATCCTGCAGGCTTGACGATTACATCTTTCCCATTAAAGTGGGGAAGTGGCCTTGAATCCCCTCAAGCTGAGGAGGAAACTGACTGTTAGGCAGGAGTCTAGCTGAGCTGTCTCTATGCCCATAAAAGCTGGAAACCATGGACGTTACTTTTAGTTGCATAATTCTTCCTGTTGAGCACAACGGAAATTTGGATGCCTCACTCAGCACCGTGAATTTCCTTCACCAGCACCAGCCTGAGTCCCTCTTGGTGAGGCTGAGGTGAGGAAGTGGTAGAAGCCATGGCATGGTGAGCACAGCCATGGCTCACTGCTGCTCAAGGGGCAAAGCTTGCTGCTGCCTTAACCATTCCTGCCCCTCTCCTGTTCCCAGGACTTTGGTCCATCTCTCTCTTTTTGCTAGCTCAGGCAATTGCCAGACCTTCACTAATATGATAGAAGTGAGAAGGTGAAACAATCTTTAACTTCATCAGTATCAGTTTCTATTCTTTGCTTGGATCCAACATATATTCTTCTTAATTCTATTAACTTTTTTTCCCTTTGGATGTGGCTAGTATTAAAACTGGGTATATGTTTGTGCACACAGTTTAGGGGAAAAAAATGAAGATGCAGAGGTATCAAAATGCCGTTGAATTTTTCCCAAATGCACTCTTCCCAAATTCTTCGATTTGGGATAGGAAAAAATGCATTCTAAAACCTATTTTTTTTATATTCTAATGAAATATTTTGGTGTTGTGGTGATGACATTTACTTCCAAGACTAGTGAAAACTGAATGCAAAATATTTTGTTCAAACACCAAAGATGCCTTTTCTGACTCCATGACTTGTCAAACAATGGAGAAATCTTTTTTTTTTTTTTGCTTTGATCTATCTCAAAATGAAATGCTAAGGCTTTTCACAAACAAAAGGATTCTTTTTTTCATCTCATCCTCGTTAATACCATTCCCATCCTTACTTAAATCCAATCCTCCCACTTCCTCTGCTAGTTTATTGCTGAGTGCCATCTGTCAGCTTTCTGGTCCAGTTTTATAGATACGCAGTTAACTATGTACAATGGGTGAGACTGATTTACTGTGTACCTAAAGCTACAGTGAAACTAGGATAAATAGAAAGTAAGTGCATTGAAAAGCAATGAATCAAAGCAAAGTAGGTTATTGAAGACATCTTTAGGAAGAAATAATGCCACTCTCTTGGCTTTGCTTCTCTACAGAGGAAGAAAGTGGGAATAAATTTCATATTGCATTCTGCCTCTCTCAATTAGCTGTCACCAGTTAAAGATTTCCCCTGTGAGAGCAAATTCACAGTAGTCGTCACATAACAAAGATAAATTCTATCAGCTCACTTCAGCAGATGCAATACTTCAGGATTTAACTCTCAGGATATAACTTTTATATTGTAAAATCCTTTCTCATTAATGTAGGAATTTGAGAAATGGAGCCATTTTTCTTGTGACTCTTAATAGGTTGATCGACACTTAAACATGGTTTCCTGTCTCTTTTGAAAGAAATCTACTATTTTGTAGATCTTTGAAGGAAAATTATTTTAATTATAGGCTCATAGCTGTGATTAAAAGCTAAAGAGATACTACTGAAAGTAAGTCTTTTTTTTAAAAAAACAAATAACATACCTATTTGCAATGTACGGGTTCCATGACATACATTTCTAGCCTTCAAAGAGTAATGAAACCACAATGTTTCTGAAAGACTGTAAGGAAAAAACATAGTTTTACTGACAGAGCACTCTAGGAAGCCCTTGTTGGGTTTTTATGCTCAAAGATTTGTGTTTTCTGTAATTCCGTTGCTGTGGAACTAGTTGTAGAATTCTCCCCTTGCTACAACATTGTGCTCTAGCATCTAACATTTAATTTTGCCAAAATGTGCAATTAGTTCTCAGCTGAAAACAAAAGCTTGAAAATATGAACTGTGTGTGAACCATGCTACTCAAATCCTCTTGAGTCTGCTGCAACCTAAAAGAATAGCTCTGAGAAATATGGACTGCTCCCTTTGTCTTAACTGCTAGTTAGTTCTGAAAAGCAAAGATGAAAATTTAAATTTGGTTAAAGTCAAAAGGCAGAATATGATATTAGTATAATTGATTACATGGGGGTTTTGATGTGCTATTTCTCCCTTCTGTCTTGAATTCCGTTCAGACCTCTGCAGCAGTTTCCCTCATTTTTTATAGGTTTTAACAGAATATGAAGGGCTTTTGTTAAAATAGTCTTTTATCCTTAATCAAACAGTAGCTTAGTGCCTTCCTGCCTTCCTCTGCACAGATCATCTTGGGTTCCAGAATTAGGAAGGAAAACAATAGACAAATGGATACAGATGTCAGTTTGAAGAATGTGTCATGAAGAATTTTCAAGCACAATGTCCTTTCTACACAGGACACTAGAGAGATGCATTGCATTCATACAGTCTTGATCAGAAGGTTTGTTTCAAGTGGAAGATAACTTGAACCTGGACTAACTTCACTCTGTGCTGGTTTCACATTATTTCCATGATAAGGAAAAGTGATTACTTAAGAGATGGAAACCCAATATGCATTCTAATTGGCCAAACTGTTTCTATGGTTGCAGAGTGGTATCTAAAGATTCAGCTGAAAATGTGGTTTAAAGATGAGAAAACAGCCTATCTGTTGCATCCTTGCATCAGATCTGCTAGAGAAAAATGGAGCTCCAGGCTACACAGGAAATACAAGCAGGTTTTTTTTATGTTGAATCCTTGCAAATACCCCTCTCCCCAAGTAAAACAAAACCAGAAAAACCCTGCCAAGTTCATATCCTCTATTGCCAAAGCTATACTGCTGTTGGCCTCCTTTGTATTTTTTGTTGGTGTCTAGCAAAGCTTGTAAGTGCCCCAGAGATTTATTAGAACATCATCAGCCATCCTCATGGGAAAAACTGTTTCCTTATATTCAGGCAAAATTTCCCGTGTTGCAGGTTGTGGCCATTGTCCCTTGTCCTTTTGCTGTATGCCTCTGGGAAGAGCGACCAAGTCTTTTCAATAACCACCCAAATTTGTCTCAGCATGACCAGAACATTAAAAATCATGGGGAAAGAAGCTTAACTCTGTTCATCTGTGCTTTACTGCTTTGCTTAGAATGTCATTCATTCTGTTCTTGTTACTACTCAGAGCTAACTCTGACATCTCATCTGTGAGAAGTGGAGAGAAAATGTACTAAAATTTAGCTTAAAAGACAAAAGAATCGTTCAGCAACAACACACAAACATGCCATTTAAGGATTAATCCCACAGTTGTAATACCATCATTCTTCTTCCTCCCACCTTGCTTGTTTTCTCCGTATATCCTTTATACGAGGAAATGTATTTGTCTCTCGAAGGCACCAGCCGTGGTTCTGGACATGTGAACAGGAAAACAAATGAAGAGTGAAAACCCAAACTAAACTTCCCTGTGTTTTTTCCTTTGCAGTTTTACCACTGGAAATAATGTTGCCTTATTTTATTTAATGAACAGTAATGTAGAAAAATTGTATGTAAACTCACAACCACTCCTCACCCCCTAGCAATTTCTCTGTAGTTACATTTTCTAGTAATAAGGTTACAGGACTTACATTGCAGTCAGACGACTTCATGAAAGGAAGCGTTTCCATTTTTTGCACATTTGAACGATTAGTAACTGTTAGTTGTTTTATAAGGCCCAAAACTTTATGAAGTAGTTGGCAACAAGTCTGTCTTAGATTAGCTTTAATTTATGATGCTTTGATTCTTTTTGATGATATTGATACATTGGCACAAGTGAGTTGCTATTCTAAGTTCTTGTCTTGCATTTTCGCAAAGGTGCTACACAAAATCGCAGAGTTTCTTAATGCCTCAGGTCTGCATTAGGTGTATGAAGAAGTCTGGGCGCAATGATTGACATCCTTATGTTTTGATCAATGCCTTAGCAATGTGCACCAAATTGTTTTTAACTATATCAGTTAAATCACTCGGGAAAAGTCTCCGATTGTTCTGTGGAATGACAATGGCATCTATATGTTTGTCTTTATGGTAGGAGTTCATCTTAAGTTTAGGTTAGTAGTAAAAGAAAGCTGAAAAATTCTGACCTGCCACATGAGAACTGCAGAATGGCTGCGGGACATAGTGAGAAAACTTGTGCTTTGGTTCTGCACTGGTCCAGGCTGGCATTATTACTGTCATCAATACGGATGACACAAGGAACAAGAATGCAGTGGAACAAGATAGACCTTTAGGTCCTGGCTTTTGTGAATTTCTCAGAAAAAAGGTTATTTAAGTTAAGATTCTGATGTTCGCTTTTTTGTTTGAGGGATGAAAAACATTGAAATACTCTTCTATGAAAGTGTGAGGTGGCACCCTGTGAAGATCTGAGTAGTAAAAGGCATGATAATGCTGTAATCATGTGCTATTGATCTGACCACATGAGAATGCTTTAAAAGTATAGATGATCTTAAATTCAATTAGTCTAACACCTTAGAGACTCCCTTTTAACACACACTGATTTTCACTATTATGCTACATTACAAAATCTCTGACATTGTACATTGTAAGTCAGTAAATAAATGAACTTCAAAAACAGATAAAAGATGTTGCTTATAGCTGAATGTGATTTATTTCAGCACAAGGGAAAAGGTGTATGCACGTGCACACACACATGCAACCTGTTATCATTCTAGTGTACTAGCTTAGATTTTTGGGGCTATGTAAGCTTGCTCCAGGGTCCTAAGCTACCTACGGATATTCCTTTTACCTCTCTTTTTCCAATTTCCCAAGATTATTGCTTCCTCGGCTGCTGTGTCAGATGCTGGTTCTATTGTGTGGGTTGGTTAGATCCCAGGTAAGCAGACAGGCGTTTCACCTGGCTGTACAGTTGAAAACATCTGCATGCAAGCTGAAAGTCAGATTTTTTTCATGTGTAGCATCAACAGCTAGAAAGCAACAATACTTTATCTTTTTTCACTCTTATTATTATAAAGAAATTGGACTCTTATCCAGATTTGCCACACAAGATAGATATCAAAGATTTATATAATATTATTCAGTATTTAGAAAATATTTAATGTCACTATAGAGTACAATTTGCATTATTTCCATTTTTCATGCCAACATGATTTGTATAGCAGCCAATGTATGTCAGTTAGAGAATTTCCCTAATTCATTTTTTGTCAATGTGTTGCCCTAACATGACTTAAAAATGTGCAGCTTAATGTATTAAAACCGCTTGTACTTCCCATTGTATACCAGGTAGTAATTTGCTATTAACAGCAAATGTTTACAACAATCTTTAGACACATATGTTCTAATAAAAGTGAACATCCAACATGTTGGCTAAGGATGAGTCATACTTCACAACAGCTCTACAGGGAAGGAGATTTGAGTTGTGTATTCACTTGAAGTAATGGCCATGAAAATAAATTTTCTTTTGTGTGAAATATATTTTGTGCTGTTTATTCCGTAGTAAGCATGGAAGTACCAAGCCTGGGCATATGTACTGCATGTGGCAGGAAGGTAGCTTCAATGAAAGGTTAAGGGGAGGGCTCTTTGAAAACTCGGTTAATTAGGTTTTGTTGCTAAGCACAAAGCCTATTCTATATGCATTTTTATTACTCAGGAATAAGGTACCAGTATATGCCATCCTAGTTACCATGGTTTCCATTCAGTCACGGTGCCCTCTCAGAAAAGAAACAAGTTTAGTTTTATATTCATTACTTTAGGTATCTTAAAAACAGAATTGCAAATTGAATATTTATGGACAGATCATAATGATTCTGTTGCTTGAATGAGATACGTACTTTCCCAGGCCTAGAAGCTTTTCCTCTCACCCCAAAGAAATTTGAAAATAAACCCCATCACAGAGATCCCTTTTGTTTGAGAGAGTTGAGTGGTATGGGACGATTTTTTAAAAAGGGCAGGTTATGACACACCATGAAGGTTAATGGCTTGCCCATTTCCAACTTGATGCGAGGCAGTAGGGTGCAACTGCCAGCGGGCTCAAAGGCGCTCGGGGGCAGAACGGATGGCCTGGAGCTGCCAGCGGCCGCAATAGGAATTCAGCAAGCTGCGAGGAGGACTGGCGTCTGCACGATGATGCTCCAGGAGGTGAAAAAGATCTAAAGTGTGGAGGAAGTCTCCTTCTAAAAGAGTAGTCATACTGCTATTTCAGTCCTTAGAGACTTAAAAAAGAGACTTCAAGTCCTAAGAGAAAAGCTGAGTCCTTTTGACCACAGTGTTTATTCTGAAGGTGTCAGGCTAGATCATCATCTTCTGATTTTTTTGCACCTCTGAACACCTGCAATAAGTGAAATGCACAGTGACCTGTTCTCTAACATGGCCCCTTGTGAACTCCAGCTGTATTTAAATTGCATGAAGTTCAGTGTGATGCTTTCCTAGGAAAATCTACAGCAATTTAGTTTGAGTGAAACAAAATACACGTGAAGAACAAAATGTGAAAGAGATTAATGCTATCAGAACAATAGACAGTATACTCAATTTTTTTCTAAATGTTCACCTTTTTCTTGCAGCACAAGAGTCCTCAAAATATGATGAACAAAGATAGCATAAGCTGGTCCTCAGGCAGCAAATTACATGTGAAATGACATATGAAGTACACTATTTTTTTGAATTTGTCTACTGAAACAAACAAGAATGAACTAATTAGTAGTACAAAAGCTAATTTCAGTAAGCTTCAGAATCAGCTCACAATTACTAAACAAGCCTGTTCATAATTTTCAGACCCATCACCATTTCAGACTTCTTGCAACTTTTCAGAGCCAACACTCAACCTGTATTCACAATTCATTTGGATGAGACTTTGCAACAATAGGTTGTAAGAAGTTGTATAATGAAGTATAACTCTGTGGAAAGGAGCACATCCTAAATAGCCAAAATACATTGCTTTTTTTCCCTACAGCTTTAAGCATAATAGAAAATTCTAAAATTCTTCCATCAAAGCCAGAAGAGTCCTACAGATGTTACACAGGGAGATTTATTTGTTTTAATATCTCCTAAAATACTTACGAAACAACTATCTGGTTTCACTTGTCACTAGAAAACTGTGTAAGGAAATACATTCCCTACATGAAATGTCCCTTTTTATCCCACCTCTATAATAGATTATAGCTGTGGTAAATCTGTAGTAAATACCCACTGGAAAACGTTGACAGGTTAATTAGGCTGATAACTGTGAAGGCAATGAGACATTTCTGCAACTGTTTAGATCAGCTTTGTCAGAACTATGTCTGTTGCAACAGCTACACATTTAATTCTACAAAGAACACATGGAGAATAAATCTACTTTCAGGCTTGAGGAGCTGAATTACAGTGCAGGAGGATAATTACCATAGCAGAACACCTACTTAGAAACAAAAATCATTTGTAGTGCACAAACACCTGGAACACAATTATGCTGGAAATTAATGTTGAGTATCCAATAAATATAAAATATGAATATTGAATAAAATAGTGATACCATTTTGAGCTATGATCTTATGAGAATTTACATTCTCAGCAGGGTTGAAGGGAAGTATTTGAAGAGACTTCCAAAATGTTTTGAGGTGATGCTGATGGTTCACTAAGCATCCATCTACCCCCAAGGCCAACGAACAATTGTGGAGTTACTTGCATCTATTTTCTCTACAGTACCCATAGGCCCGGGAGGTGAATGAAATGCAAGTATGTGGTCCAGAAGGTCTGCTTTAGTTAGAATTATATATAAATCAGAGACACTTATAATGATTAAAAGCTATATGAAAAAGCTAAGACAAACTTTGAGTTTTGGATTGATAGAACTGAGCTGTTTTAGATAACTGCCTTGCACAGAATGTTGCCAGTTTTGTGTTCAGGTTAAGTACCTATGAATTGGCAAATTGTTCTTCTGTGCAATGAGCGTTATTTCTCAGATACGATAATCCTGTACCTGGTTTAAAACCTAGCAATAGTATAGTGTTCTGATGAGAATATAAACTATAGTTCAAGTCTATCTAGGTAAAATAAACCCAGCAGGTGATATGACCAAGTATTGAGTTTTACAATAAAGCTTGGTTCCCTTGTTCATCAAGGGTTCTTTGGGACAAAGGGAATGCATTTAAAAAAACAAAACAAAACATTATTCTGGAGTTATCCAATCTATATGAGGTTTGCTGCAGTTTTCTTGGAATGCAGAGTTGAGGCAATAACACAATTTAAGTTATTTCTCATCTACAACAAGGCTAAAAAAAGGTATGAATGACAATATTATCAGTCCCAAGCATACAACAGTCTCAATTCCACAGTACTGCCCTAAGATCAGGGAATCTAAAAAGAAACATGGGGTTCACAGGGTTTGTTTTATTTGGTTTACAATTGTTGAGCCTTTGCCACAGACTTTTAATCTTTTCTCTAGAATCATAAGGCTCAGAAACTTTCATTAAGAAAGAAGGAAATAAAGCTTTCACCGAGTAGCAGTACTGAAGGAACTAAAACTTTTTCTTGTACAAGCCAACTGATCTTTACTTCCTCCGAATTATTCCAAAATAAATTGTCTTTCAGTGGTTCATTGTCTTGCAGTGGTATTCCAAGTTCTTCCTTTATTCTTATTTTTATACTCTATAATCTTAGACGTGACCACTGTGCTCATCTAATCTCACATAAAATATAGGTAATGTAATGCTTCTCTAAAGTCCTATTTCCTTAAAACAGAAAACAACCTTTCGGGAAAAAAAACCCACACCCGTTATTTTCACTATTGATCAAACAATTTCAAGTGAGAGGCAATCCTTTACAATCTTTTGAAAATTAACACAGTGGTTATCTTCAGCATTCAAGTCTGAGCTTTTCCTCTAGAATAACTTTATTTATGGTAAGCTTTCAACCATTTATTGCCTCTTCTTACACCACTGTTTATTGGACCAAAGAACAGTTGTATTCCCCATGTAGATACAAACTGTGATCTAGCAATACCATAAAACAGAAGACTGTGTTACATTATTGATCCCAAAAGATTTCATATAGCCTTTCTTCTTCCAGTTAATCACTGTTCAGATATTTGTTGGCTTCTTGCTTCTTGCACTGTGTTACAACTTAACTCTCTATAACTCACGTAATATTAGTCTAAGAACTGTTGCTGTGAAGGATAGAAAATACCTCTAGAACAACAATTGTCAAGAAAATAACAAGCCTAGTCAAAATACAAAGTATTCCAAATTAGATGTTCAAAATAGCTCTAACAAGAATCTTACCTTATTCATTCTTTTGAGGATAAACACCCTGGGGGCTGTAGAAGTTGTTTTGTTTTTGTACTCTGCAGACTATTCTGAGACCTGCTGTATCTCATAAGTGCACTGATGTTATCACATCAAGCTGTGACTGAAACACTTTCTATTAAGGTTGGAACTAACACTATGATATAATGGATCTTTTCCATTTCTAGCTTCTGTATATGTCCCTGTAGGCTGAAACGTTGAAATGAGCATGTTAAAATGGCAAACAAGCTCTGAGGACCACATAGCTACCATGCATCATCAGTCCTGTGAGCCATTCCTTTTTATAATGTATAATTAAATTGTGGAACTCGTTGCCATGAAATGTTATGGAGGTCAAAAGTATAAGTGGATTAAAAAAGAAGTTAAAAAAGTCCATCTGTAACTGTTATACCCAATGATCTGGATGTAACATCTTCTGGTAAGAACATCTGATTTAGGAAGTCCTTAAGTCACTGACTGCTGGAAACTGGATAGAATCGTTTGGTACATGCCCTGTTTCTTACACTGTTCTTGTAAGCATCTGCTGTTGATCACTGTTAAGAAGAGTACACTGGGCTAAAAGGACCTCTGGCCTAAGTCAGTATGGCTGCCTTTATATTCCAATGAAGCTTATGATGGTGACAGCCACATGGTCTGATCTGTATGGCAGCATGTCAACATGAGTGTCATCCTCCTCCTCTCCCACAGCTGCAGGCAGGGTAACTGTTGGCACTGCTGCTGCTAAAAGTGCTTGCTAGCTTTGAGGCTGACTCACGAGCCTGGAGACATTCATTATCAAGATGTCAAATATCCCCTCAGCAACACTTCAGTACGTGCAAGGATTGGGACTGTGGTACAGAGATGACCAAATGGGCCAAGAAGAAATGGGCTGCAGGACAGCATGAAAGTACAGTAGTTTTTGAGCTAGACCCTCAAGTTCATAATTTCTGGGGGGTTTTTTTGTTTTTTTTTTTGCCATGTGGCAGGCATCTCTCAATGTGCCACAGGAAAACATCCCAGAATGCATAAATCTGGAACCAAAATATCTTCAACCTGCCTAGAAATATTGCAAGCTTAATATCTCAAAGGTCCCCACTGCGTAGAGACAATGATTCAGGTTGCAGTAGAAATAACTGGTTGCATAGATACAGCTACTGGGCTGTGTCAGATAATCACCATAGAAACAGCCAAAATGGCTGGAGATGTTACTGTCCTTTCTTTCAGAGGTTATTTGCCTCTGCAGCTCAGCTTGTGGAAGGCACTCTGTGAGCACTCCTAATCTACTTCTGAGCAAAGTCAACTGGCTTACTATAACCTGTTGCTTAATGTATTTTGGGCTAATTTTGGCTGACTTTTTGCAGAAGCAAACCAGAAATGTTTGTACAAGCCCTTTCGCCAGCTCAGCTCTGATAATAGTACCCTCCAGCATAAGAGCAGTCATCTAAAACCTCTGCAAATGCTTTCACAAAAGTTATTTGACACAACTCCGCAGCTCAGTAAGAACTCACTCCCTGCATAGGCAAGGTGTAGCAGACCAGAAAGTGGATTTTCTCCCTGTAATCCCCAAGTTACAGCTGTCGCTATGTCCCCACAAAGCAACAGACCGCAGAATTCCTTCTTCCTGGTAGTTCATGAAAGGAAGAAAGCTTACTGTGGCTGTGTTACAGCCCTCTGATTAAAAGGGCAGAGCTGGAAATCACAGATGTTATCTTTGTACTGTAAAGAGTTCATTCCACTGTGACTTCTGCTGAAAAGCTGTTCCAGAATCTGATTCTCCTACTGATTAGAAACATTCTGAATTTCAAGCCTAAATTTATTCATAGCTCTTCTCCCTCCTGGGTGATTACCACCTCACTCCCTGTGTATTTATAGGCATCAATCATAATATTAGAAAGGACTTTATATAGAGCAATCAGGAGAATTATGTTTCAGTAAACATGATATGAAACTGCAAAAAGGATGGTTATATTTTTTGCAAGTTTGTGGTTTAAAATACTTTCCTGAGACATCTTTGCTGTAACCGCCTCCTCCCTGCATAAAAAATACAGAACTAGCAGCAGCTGTGTCTATCTGAAGACAAGAAAGGAAAGGAATATACTGATCAATAGCAAAAGGTTGATTATTCTATTGTGTTTACACTTAGTAACAGAGGTGCTTTAAAAGGACATAGAGCTTGCAAATTAAGAAACTTTTTTCCCTCCAGCAGTCAGCATTCATAAGAGTAGAATAGTGTTCAAATAATTCATTTTTAAATGGATGTTTTACTTATTCCTTGGATATTTTACAAAATAAAACAACCCCCTCACAAAAAAACCCACTCCCCTCAAAAGATCAAGTAACATCCTCTTTTATTTGCTTGCAAAGCTGATTTAAAATGCCTGAATTTTTAAAGTATGAGACATAAAGCAGTGAAGAGTGTTACAGAAGAACAGCTTATTGTCTGTTTGTATGATTGCCTATACAGGTGCCCTGCTAAAAAACATTATTGTTTCATGTGGATACTGAGTAGACAAGAACTAATGTGCCAAGCAAAATGTAATAGATACACTTGAATACAGTCCACAGGGATTCTCCCTTCTCCTAAAGTACTAACACAGATGAAGACAAGAAAAGGGAAAGAGCTTTTTAAACATTTGGCAATCCCCACATGCTTGTTCACAGATAAAGAGGAAAGAGGGCTTGGTGACAGAGGTATTGTACTGGGATTCAAAGGTCTAGGCTAATCTTTCAGTTCTTTTACAGACTTCCTGTCTGATCTCCTGAAAGCCATTTTATCCTCTCTTTGCCTCCTACCTAGCTCCTGCATAGGTAAAATGGGTAGGGAAAATTTATTTCTCCAGCCTGTATCTGTTTGTTCAAACCCTACTGGAAGGTCTTCAAGTCAGGAGATGCATCATATATGGAGTGTGTGCACACATACAGCCACATAAAGTACGCTCTCATTGGTTTCTGTGCTCTCATGAAGCCTCTGATAACTACAACAAAAAAAAATCAAACCAACTGCTCACTAATGGCATTCATGCATCTAAAAAAATTGGAGATGAAATTAAAAAAAGAATTAAAAATCTGTGAAGATGACAATGATGTTTTAGGAGCACCCATTCCCCTCCTCCTGTTTTACTCCGAGTGGAGATCACTAGCCATAAAGAAAGAGCGGACTCAGGTGCTGCTGCAAAGGTAACCCTAATTTACCTTCTCTCTGTTGTCTTCATTCCTCAGATTTGCATCTACTGCATTTTTACCTCCTGTACCCCATACCAAAGATAGTTTATTTGAACTTATTTAAATAAGAATTCCACTTCACTCAAAATAGAGCTGTTCATTTGGAACTTTGGGACACAATTCATTGGGACACAACAAATTGCAAAAAAAATCATACACAGGATTAAGAGGAAGCTCCTGTACAGGTTAATATCACCTCTAAAAATTAACATTATTTATTTGGCTAAATTAGTTGGCTATCTGAAGCACACAGGTTGTCACACAGCACTGCCAGATCTAACCACCAGATACAACTCAGGAAAAAGAAAGGTGTTGGGCATCATCAGAAAGGGTGGTGAGACGGCATAATTTTGCCACTACATAGTACTCTAGTACACCCACATTCTGAATGCTGAATACAATTCTGGTCTTGGCATCTGAAAAATGACATGGTAGAGTTAGGGAAGACAGAGAAGACAACTGAAATGACTAAAGGGATGGAGCAGCCGCATCAGACTAAAAGGACAAGACTCTTCACCTGGGAAAGGAGAAAGCTGAGGCGGATGTGTTCAAGGTTTATGAAATCATTCAGGTGGGTCAGAAGATAAGTATGGAACTGTTTTTCATTGACTTTCACAGCTAGGGTCAGTTGGTGAAATTAGTTTAAAACTGAAAAAAAGAAAGCATTATTTTACACAGTAGCTAGTGAATTTCTGGACCTGCTGTGAATGGAGGTTGTGGAGGCAGATACCAACAGTAGGTTCAAAATGGAATTAGACAAGTTCATGTAAAACAGGTCCAACAATGAATACTAAAAGGACTAGGCAAAGATGTACCTTCCTAAAAAACACGGAAGCCAGTGGTTAAAAAGAAAAAGGCCTGCAGAACATGGCCAAACTTGTGTGCCCTCCATAAATAGTTTTTCCTATACTGCTGCTGTTTCTATTGTCTTTTCTGTTTAGGTACACATCAGCAAAATCTTGAAGCCCTTCCAGAAAGGGAAAGGGTAAAGGAAAAGAAAATAAGGAGGAAGAACCATTTATGACAGACAACAAATGAAATAAAGGGAAGAGTAATAGGATCAAAAATTCAGAGATAGGGAACTGGAGGAGAACACCAAGCAGAGAAACCCTGTCATCACCCACCACTACCTGAATGTAATCAAGGAGCTGGTGGATGCTGCCCAGTAATGCTCTGCCTGGAGATGTGGGAAGACGGCAGAATCAAAACCCGTCCCACAGCCACCAGGGATCCCCCCATCAAACTTCCTGCTCCTGGTGACATGAATAACCAACTTGGACAGGGACTGGAAGAGGTTGACAAGGAGATCTTGCAACTTGGAAAGGCCTTGGATAGGGAGGGTATAAATAAAAAGGTGAAGGGAAAAGTGCATCCAGAACTTCAGTAAGAAGTTCTGGAGGAGCTGGAAGAGAGACAACAACCCGGCTCATTTGATGTACACTCAAAGTACTCGATGTGCTCCAGGGTCTTTTGCCACTGTTGGAGAAAGAATGCTGGGCTGGAGGAACCATCACTCCCACCCACTAGGATGTTTACTATGTTCATATATGTTCTCAGACATCTCCTTTCTGCCTGAGGAGTATAAGCTGTAAAATCTTCCATGGGTGAAAGTCACTATTAAATTACTAGTGCTATTCTAAAAAAGCAAGGCATATTTAGGACAAAAGCAACCTAAAAGGAATAGAAAAAATGAGCTAGGTGTAATTTCCCAGGTATCGGTCCCCATTCCTAAGTAGGATAGTATCTTTTTTAAGAGACAATTGAAAATTATGTAAAATACCATAGTAAGATTTTTATATTCTTATTAAATCCATTGAACATAAAACCTTGTTTTAAATTTACTATTTCATAAACATTCTTTGCTAGTTACTTACCAATTTATAGCAAGGGTTTCCAACACAGATGTTTCCCAGTGGTAAACTGTTTGCCTTACTTACTCCAATGCTCTCTTTCAATGATAAGTGAGTTTTTAGCTGTTTTTTTAATTTAATTTGAGGATACTGTGAAGTGTTTGTCATTCCATTTTATTATAAAGGTCATTTCTTCATAACAATAGGTACATGGGGCATTGCCTTCGATTCTGCATAACAAGAATTTAGATTTTTTTAATGCGTTACATCTACATTGACCATCTTGATTTATAGCCTTTGTTAAAAATAAAATTTTCTGAAAATTTAATGAAATTTTTAACATGAAGCACAGAATTAGATTTTATAACACTACACCAGTCACATCAAAAAAAGAAAGGTGCCTTTGCTGCACGTAATCACAAAATTATTTCAACTTCTCATATGAACATCCTATTCTTACATTTCTGATTTGTGCAAATTGTTACGTTCTTCTGTGTAATTGGAATGATTCTCCTATTTGATAAAGTGCAGTATTTAAAGGTTATCTGATATTTACAGTTGGAAATTTTCACAAAAATACCAGTACCTATGTACTCCTCTACTGCAGCTGAGGACACCTGCTGAGAAATTAAACTTTCTTTGAGTTGGCTTTCACTGAAGTAATAAAGGGAAAAGTAAGTTGATCAGTGCAGCACTGAAGCTAAAGATGGAAGCTTTGAATGAAATGAGGATACTATATATTCGTGTCATATTCAAGGTAATATATTGTCCTGACTTGAAATGGTCTCTCTTCTCTCTTCTGTGCAATTTCACATGGAAAATGTATTCTAATATTATTTTCTAAATCTATGAAATCCTTTTGCCACATACATATTAACTCATTGTGCTCTACCATAAGATTGCAGTGTCAAGGGAATTCTGTACTTCCATTGCTATCTTCTGTTTTTTTTCTCCATTTATGAAATGCAGAATTATTCGTACCACACAAATCCAAGAAGGTGATAGTTGTGAGAATTATTTCCATTATGCCTTTGACATATCACCAGCCACTATTTTCCACTTGTTAACAACCTTACTACGATTTCGGATTGCCTCTTTAGATTTATTCTGCTGCAGATATTTAAGAGTCCAAGACTCACTGAAACGTGCAGTCAGACTGTGGTTACATATCTGACAGCAGCACCATTTATGTTGGTGTAAGCAGTTTCCGCAGTTCACAACTGCTGTAGCAGAGAGTGACCTGTGTTGGGAAGCTGGTCAGCTAGAGAATAATCTGTTGAAATTTAAAATATTTTTGAGTGGGTCAGTCCCCTAGAGTTCAATTCTGTGTGCAGCATCACAAACACCTACTCAGCAGCAGCAAAGCTGGAGCAGGACCAAGATGGTTTCAGACAGTACTGCTCCGGAAAAATGATCCATGCAATCATTGCCTCAATACCTGTGAAAGCCTAAATAGCAGCATTTTACACCCACTTTGCATTCACTTTACAAACTGCAAGACAAGGCAGAATCAGAGTGTCATTTCATTTTAAGGCTAAGCCATTTAACAGTGGAAAGGAGCAGTCCTCCTCTGCTTCTTATTCTCCCCTCCAACTTCTTTTGTGTTACATAGACCTGGTGATGATGTGGGTGCAGGGTGTGTTCTGATTCAGCTGGCTAATCCAGTAGAAAAGTCTTTTCTTGGGGGTGGGAAAAACAATTTCTGCTAGACCAGCTAGCTGTGCCATTCATCCAGCAGTCCACAACTGCTAGGTCCCACATTGCTGGGGTTGGGTGGTGGAGAGGGAGCGAGTGAGGGGTGGGATGGGGATGAAGAAGGAAATGTGTAGTAATCATCACTTTCTCTGTCCTAGGCAGTGGCAGCCAGCAGTCAAATTAATCTGACTGTAAGACTGATTGCTGGTTTTTAGGGGATCTTTTAAGGGGTGCAATTCCATAGCAATTTGATTTGGGACTTCTGCGGTCCCAGCTTCTCCCTTGTCATCGCACTGGCACCTGGACCACTGAACAATGAGATAGCTCAGCAAGCTAAGCTGGCAGGCAATGAACTGCAAAGAGAGAGGGTTTTCCCAAGGGACCGGCTCCTTGAGCCAGCTTGCTGTGTGCCTGAACAAATGCTTTGGCTGAGGTGTGTGAACATACAGCTAGGAATGGGAAGAAGGGATTTAATCCCCCTAACTTGTTATTCCTGCTCTAACAGCAAGTATGAGATACAATTGCTTGCATACAATTGCTATGCTTACAATCTAAGCATAAGCTGCTGCTGCAAGGGCATGGTTTTGCCCTTCATCCAGCCCAGAGCACACACGCTCAAACTGCCTCCTGTTTGCCCAGAGCTGGGTGATGGCCAGTGAACTCTCTCAGCCAAAAACTAACCTGCTTCCTCTTTCCTTGTTTCCCCTGCTTGCTTCCCCAATGATTAGTTATCAGATGGATCCAACTCATGGTGAGACAGCATGGGTGTTAGCATTGGCACAATCTATGAGGCTGAAGCAGGCACTCAGAGGCAAGGGCAGAATGTTGTATTCAGCAATAGCTTAGTAGGTGTTCGATCACAGTGTCATCATGTATCCACAGATGTGCCTTGCTTTTCAATTGGAGCTCACACAAGTTATTTAAAATCACAAACAAAGTAAATGAAATGCCTTTGAGTAATCAAAGTCATCTTCAATACAGAAAACACAGGGTTCCTCTGGGTCCTTTGGTTTGCTGAGCAGTCTCCAAGAGAATCACTTGGTCAAGACCTTTCAAAGCAGCCAGTGAGCAGGAATGCTTCCCCTTTGGATCTGCACTGCCCTTCACAGCTGTGGATTTTGGGGTGCAGGGCAGCCAAACTCTGTTGAGAACAATGGGTGCTCTGCACCTCCAAAAATTCAAACCAAGATCACTGCTAGTGATCTGCTGTTATCACACTGGCCCCATGTTTCAGAGATTCATCTGAGAGAACAAGAAGCTTCTTTTCCTCTTCTCTATTATGTTTCGAGTTCACTGCCAGTACTGGAAATCAGCAATTGTGAAAATGCCCTTTAAACAGATGACAAAATAATCTTGACAAAAGACAACTCATGACAGAGAATTGTACTTCAAATATTTACTTTTAACCAAGAAGTACAACTGCTGCCAACAGAAAAGGCATAGATATTAGCAAATTTGCAATGGACAGCACATTGCCACCCAGCATGCTCTAATTCCTAACTGATGATGTGAGAAACCAGATCTTCAAATTAGAATCAAGAAAATACTATTTTTTCAAGCTGAAAAAAAATGCTACATCCTTTCTTGTTCTTTTTCAAACTATATGCCAAATTCAGCTCTTCTTAAGCATGTGTGAAGTCCAAATGAAGCCAAAATTTGTGTGAATAGTCTGAGCAGAATTTAAACATGTCAGAATATATAATAAGACTCTTTCCCTGGCTCTTACTTACTTATTTCAGTGTTAGGTACTATTCTACTGTTCTACTTTCCATGTTTGAACTACCAGAAGTGGTAGAAGCTTCTCTAAAATTATCCTAAGCTTGGAAGCCCTAAGAGACATCATTTTATTCAAAAGGAGACTAGAATTTAATGAGGGCCTTAGTACAATAGATTACACATTGCATCGGGGAAGCATATGCTAATGCTTAGAGGGTGAAAGTCCTTTTTCAGTTCTCATCTTCCGTCTTATCCTTTTACCTCCCATTTCTGTCCTGTGCCATGTCAAGACAGAACTCCAAAAAAGGACTTGAACCATCCAATCTTAAAGTGCCTTCTGATCTCAGGGCAAAGATAAGAATGTCCATTCTAGGTTAGACCAGAAATTCATCTGCCCAGTCTCTGTTTTTTCTTTGCAAGAGAAGATAGAAGGTAGATCAGAGAGTTAGGCCATGGAAAGCAGGGTGGTAAAGCAAGGGCAAGGCCAAGTCTCACTCTTCCCAAGCCAGGCTCAAGTTGTCTGTGGTTCAGGTTCACATTTGTCCCTCAGGAGCAACCAACATGGACAGAACTTGTGTTCTGGGGTGCCTGGCCCTCAGGCTGGAGTACTTGATGGCTAAGATTCACAAGCTGACTGGGAATATGACTTCCCTTGATCATCCCCCACTGCCAAAAGCTCACCATCTGCAGTGAGAAGCTGAACAAGCTGCTGAGGAAACCCATTATTGCTTCTGCCCAACACCCATGCCAAACTGTTGCCCAGAAGAAACAGCAGCTGCACAGCTAAGGGCAAGTAAATTAAGAAAAGGCAAATGGGAAACTGTAGTCTATAGTAAAAAAAAACCACCAACCCCCCCCCCAAAAAACAGAATAAAAGAGTGCTTGAACAATGAAGAGTGAAAGAACAGACAAGCATGTTGTGATGCCTCTTGTTTATAGGGGAATGGTATCCCTGCGCACTGGGATATTCTCCTTTCACCAAGCTGTTGTAAAGGTTAATTATGACTTGTAGGCATTTTCTGTTTTCTTGTTCTGAATGGGGTCCAGAACTATACGTTAGGTCTTAGTGGGGTCCCTGAAAACATGGTTGAACACAGGCATCAGCCTGGGCAGGTACTGCTGAAATACTGAAAATGGGTAGGGTTTATATCTCATTCCCTTTTTCCACTCAGCATCATGAGGTCTGGAATAGGATGGCATGAATGCCTTTTCCCTCCCTTTTCCTTTTCCTCTCCAAAAAAAGGTGCAGAATCATACTTAAAACACGGCTGTTGGTACCCCACTACCATTTTTAACGCAACCTAGTGGACGGACTACTTCAGATGTGAAGGGGTCTTACCTGAAGAAATTTGAATCAACATATTTGAGATGACCTGAACCACCAGGTCTCTAACTGTCAGACTGGCTTTATTTGGCCATGAAGAAAGAGAGAGGGGGAGAGAGAGAAAGAAAGAGAGATGGAGAGTAAATGAATGAATGAGTGTTCATGTCTGTTGTGGCCTAGAGGGAAATCTGAGTTCCAAGTCCAGTTAAAACCATTTATTATTTTGCATCAACTTAGTCACTGGAGGCAAAGCAAGTAGTCCTCAGAACAGGATTCATACCTTTTAAAAAGAAAGTGAAGTCAGTGATGGTTTTGAGCCTGCCTCCACTACCATCCAGATGCCAGTCAGCTTAAGAACCAATCGTTCAGGCCTGTCAAACTTGAGGCACTTTGGGGCACATGCAGAACTTCAGGGGAAAGGGAAACTGTGGGGCCTCCCAGGAGATGTGGCAGCTGAGTGAATATTCTTCAGGGCTGCAATTCTGAAGTTAGACACAAAAACAGATGCAGCTGGGATCTGGATGGGGGGAAAGGCTTACACTGCTTTTATGCTCTGCATGGGAGCATAGGAAACACTAAATTGTAGCGGGGGGAGCAGGCAGAGACTGGGGAAAGAAGTTTATAGTCTCTTTAGATCCTCTCTAGGAAGTCCATGCATCAATATTTCTCCCCCTCATTTCTGGATTACACAACAAAACAAAACAAATATCATATTAAAAAGAATACATTGACTTTTGTAAAACTGGACCTAACCTCCATGCCAAGATCTGACATAACAGAAAGTGTCTAGCATACTAAGTACAAGTGGAGGCAAGTTTGTTCTCTTACTGGAGAGTCTGAATGAAGAGAAGTACTGTGAATCTGACTCCCTTTTTAAACTCAGTAAATGGGATGAAGATACATAGGTTTTTGGGTTGAGTTTCCAGGACAAAATATTACTTAGGAGACCACTCTATGCCATGTACTTAACTTCCATGAGCTTGAGAACATAATTTGATCTAATGATCATAATTGTCAAAGGGAGGATATAGTTACAGCCCAGATGCTTCAGGGCTGTAGAATGCTGAATTTTGCCAAAACAATTTTTTTGTAGGGATGAGCATGGAGCACTGCTGCAGTAGAGTTTTGGTCTATCCTGCTTCAAAGACAAACAGTAGCAACTGAAGCAGCAAATGCCCTTTGAGAGGAAGGTGAATTTATAGGGTTTGTTGATCACCTTTTCCTTTTTGCTATGAGAAATAAAGGGAAATGCCTTCAATAGATAGACAAAACAGAAGACAGGAGACACTGAATGCACTGGGATACCTGAAATTACATCGTAATTGATCTTTTATTTGCTTGGCAATGACACAAACTTTGCTGAAATGCTTTCTCTCTCTTTCACTCTCTCTAACAATAAAAATAGGATAGAAAACAAAGTATTGAAACTGTGAGGAAATGACTAGGAATTGCTATGTGCTCCACAGCAAAAGCAGTTTAGAGTACCTCACATCTACAGAAAGGTGTGAAAGCGTTTTCACGCTACATTTCAAACTCAGCTCCAATTCACAAGCCTTCTACATCAATTCACAGATAAATGTCATAAATTCTCATCTCAAAATAGCAGTGTATTTTTTCACCACAATCCTTACTCATCCAGTCTTTCTTCTGTCACTCCAGTTAACGTGGCGTGCTTGCATATATTTTAAGTCTGGATAGAACAAAATACTTGTGTAACATTGAGCACATGAATAACCCCACCTAGGTCAGACTGCAGTACTGTCCCCTCATTGTTCCACTGTGCTGTGTTTCTTCATGTCTTCAAATTCATTCTACGATTAGTGTGAAAAAACGGGCAAAAGAAGTGGTCTAGGATTGTAAGGTTTTTATTTTAGGTACACCAAAAACCCACATTTTGAAGCCTTCCTTTTCTTTAGGGTACAGATTTTAGAGGAAGCCTTGAAACTCAAGACTCTTTAGGGGATGTACATTACCTATATCTAACTGCTTAATAAAAAAGGTGCAAATATAAAATCTGCACACTTGAATCTTTTCTATTTATCTGTATAATTTTTTGCTACTGTTAGAAAAAAAAAAATCTATCTGCATTATTTTATCATCCATGTTCTATGTTTCTAAAAAAAGGATTTTTTCTTTTGGGGAAGCCTTCCCCCCTTCTCTCCCCCCCCCCAAACATTAATCTTTGGTCTGTTATTTAAGAAAAAAATCAGTAAAATTGAATTTTAATAAAAAACAAAGAACAGTCAAGTTACATTCTGATTTCCCTTCAAAGAATAGTACTGGTTTCAAAAAAGGGTCTGACCATTTTGTCTTATAGTTTTTACATACTATATAAAAAAATCACTACTGAACAGAGTTAAGTATCAAAAAATGAATAAAATAATTAGAAGAGTCTAAATAGTGTTCAAATTCTCACATAAGGTGCTTTCAGATGACAACTGTTTCAAGAATTCTGACAGTTGCACACAAAGTAAATTAACATAAGCATCATATTACTTATTTTATAACAATAACAACCATGTAATGTAATCAGCACAGTGATGAAGTGATGAGACACTGCTCTAGAAAAATGACCAATGTGCCTGGAAAAGGCTAATAAATACTTTAATTAACAAAGATTCCCTGCCCTTGGGATGGTCTCTGGAATTAATGAGACCTGTCTTCACTATTATAATAGTAGTCAGAAAGAGACATTCTACCTTCAAAGCCTTGTTTGCACTTGAGGCATTACTTAAAACATACCAGTTCTGCCTTACCAGATTTAGCAAAGTTTGGAGCAGTAAAGTGAACTGGCAATCAGCAAATTGACCATTACGTCGTCTAAGCCTCTCCCTGCAAAAAGAAACAAAAAAATGCCAGTGCTCAGTTTATCATTGCTGCTCCGCACTGCATCATGGAGAGAGGCCTGTATATTACTGCTAGTGCAAGTGAGGAAAAAATTTTGTAAAAAAAATACAGTTCACTTTTGCCAATGAAATTTAGCCTGTTTCTGGAACCTGCTTCTGGGGGAGGTAATTCAGAGGATTCTCATTTGTACAACAGAATTTTCTCCTAACTTCTTCCCACACAGAACCCTATTTTTTGGGCCTGTATGACTAAGCTATTCTGCAGTCCTTTCTCAAGGAAACCTTTTTTATTCCACTCAGGGAACATTTGGAGTAACTATCCCTCTTTGTATTTTCAGCTATTCATTAAAGTTACATGGCTTTCAAGCCATTTCAATGGCTTCAAGCTTGTCCTAGGGCAACTATTATACGGTTAATCATTCTATAATTGGGAATCCAGATAAGTTCCTCAATTTTTTGTGCACCCAGCCAGGTACCGATATGTACAAATAAACCCCTGCTATAGTTCATAGTTGTTGCCTCAATACTGAGTCCGATTTCTCAAAGCAGTGCTGAACATCAAGGGAGAAAAGGTCAAAAGCTATGAAAGGCAGTTTGAGAAGAGCAGAGAACACCTCTTTTTTTTTGTTTGTTAGTTTTTGGTAAAACAGACAGCAACCCTCAATATCATCTCCTGGATATGATACACAACCAGATTATTATTTACTTATTATGGGGGTAAAAACCAGGCAGTGCCCTACAGAGCAATCCCACTTAGCAGAGCCTGTCCCCCTGCATCATACACCCATAGACCACTGTCACCGCTGCGGGTGGCTGTTGTTTTCGGTAGGCCTTTTCAGCCTGCCAACTCTCCCAATCTCTGGTGCTCCTTGGCAAGCTCACCTGAGAAACAAGTTCCTTTCTGCTTCTTATTTCTTCTGTTCAGACTGCACTTTTTGAACAGTTTCCCCAAACTCCTTCCCAAATCAAAGAAGAAAGAGATGTGAAGTGCCTACCTAAAATCCAAGGGACACGTACACAAATTCACTGGGTACAGCTAGGTCGACTGAGGATTAAAGTGCCCAGGCAAGATCTAGGTTCTTTGTCAGGGATGAAATTCCACTATCCACATGGTCTGAAAAGTTGTTAGTCATTTTGTTTTTCAATTAAACAGCACACACAAGGTGCATGCGCCAGCTGATTCTACAGTATGCAGAGTGCTGTGGGAATGCCCATCTCCTCAGCAGCTAGCAACAGTATTTAACCTTGAACAATAAAGATATAAAAAGATGTCAAAGAAATAATCAGCTCTGAAGAGACATTTTAAGAATATTTAGGAAGTTAATTACATCTTGACAGCAAATCATTTCTCCTAGATCCTTTTTGCATCCACTGCTATTTGTAGTTCCTTGCTTTGGCAGTAAGAACCAAGCATTGTTGGGTTTAATTACGCAAAACTGCTCTATAGGATCATTTTAAAGTCTGTATCATCGCCTCTTCCACAAGATGGAGTGCAGCGATAGTATCTGAGGATTTTCAAATTGAATCAATATATCATGACTTCCCTAGAAAAAGGCTTTAAAGACTTCAGCCAACTACAGCAAAACAAATCAGAAGCCCCAGTGGGGCAGTTTCTCACTGTTTAGTTATGCTTATTTCATGGGAGGATGGGAGGAGCCCAGAATGCATCCCAGAAAGCAAGTGGAGCCCACAGATTTTTCCTTTTCTGTCCAAAGAAAACATTAGAACTTAACTGCAATCATCCTCTGATGGTGAAGTCCAAAAACAAATGTGCTCATAGCCACTTGTTAAAGATGTAAGAATAAGCAAATAATTTCACTTGGTCAGGAGCTGGAATGCTTCCTCTTTGGATCTGTGCTGCCGTTCTCAGCCGCAGATACGTTGGTGCAGGGCAGCCGAACTCAGTCGAGAGCTGTACTTCTGAAAAATCAAAGCAAGATCGGCATGTAGCTGCTACAATCTGCTGGTATCACAGCAGCTTTATGTTTAAGAGACTCATTTAGGAGAACAAGAAGCTGCTTCTGTGTTTTGAGATCACTGTAAGCAGTGGTGAGCTGATGTTGGGACCTGTTAGCTGGCTATGGCAAGCAGATAAATATTAGCTGAGTGCAGTTTGAATAGGAAAAGGGATGGTGAAAGACTCTTCCTGATTCAGAGATCAAGCAGTTCTGTAATATAACAGAAAATGAGAATTCTCATCCCAAACTACATCCTTCTAGGCCCGTTTATTAGGATATAGCAAGCCTTGCCAAATAATACCTATTTTAATTACAAAAATAAAACTACTGGTTGAAACCACACTATGCCACCCCCTCCCACCTGAAGTTATACTTTGGCCTGAAATCAGGCTCGCGCCTTCTGCTTCTGAGCATGGGCAGCAACCCTGCGCCTTGCTGCGGCAGCGAACACCACGCACCATGCGGCCACGGGCTGCGGGCAGTACCCAGCTGGGAAATCTTCCTCCTTACCGAGCTACTTATGTAGGCAGTCAGGAGACAAAAAGGCTTATCTTAGTCACCCAAATCGGCTGGCATGACTCAGTGTGCAGACATGGCGAATCCTGGGGATATTTCAGATTAATTTCTGCTTGTTTATATATGCAAGGACTGCAGTAACAACCGCACAGAGCGCATGCTGCACCTACATTACTGGCGGGAGGGTCGGCGTTCCCGCGCCTTCGCTAGCCCTGCTTTCAGCATCCCTCACCTGGGTTTTTAAAAGAGGCGTTTCCAACTCGGAAACAACCTACTAAACGCTTAGGAGAAAAATAAGAGAGCAGCAGGCCTTACTGAAAGGGCTGCTGAGGCCGGCCGGGGCCGCCCCGCTGCCACAGGTGCCTGGCGCGGGGCTCGCGGCAGCACCTCGCCCGGGCCGGGCCGGGCCGGGCCGGGCCGGGCCGGG